>NW_021637392.1:0-62472 GCF_004799145.2 Neltuma alba
CAAGAAATTGGTTCCCTAGTAATTAAGTGTCAAGTGCCTTGATTGGGGTTCATTTGTTGAGCCTTTTTAGTTTTCATTTTTGTTAGTTTTTTGCATTTTCTTTAGTAGTTTGCATTTGTTTCTATTGATTTTTCATAGCATTTTTTTTTCTTCTTTCTTTGCATAAAAAAAAAAATTAAAAATACAACTAAATATCTTGATTTTTCATTCATTGCATTTTTCATTCTCATACGCATACACTTGCATTGCATTGCATTCATCTGTTTTCTTTGTTTTATTGCTTCTGGTTGATTGATTGTTTATGCCAAGAAAGGGTAGGTCTAAAACCCTAGTTCCTTCCAATTTGAGCTTCAAAGTTCTTTAAGAGAAGTTAGACAAGACTCAAGGGTAGAAAGGACTAGTGAGGTTGAACTAGACAATTTAACTGATCTAGATTTGGTGGTTGACTTAGGTGACATAATGGAAACAGTTAATAATCCTAATGGTAACAACAATGGTGGTAATGAGAGAGGGGGCAATGGACATAATGGGGAGCATGACAGATAGAGAGAATAATGGAGATAACCCTAGAAGAAGAACTATTAGGGAAGCCACTACTTCTGATGCAAATTATGATCCTTTTAATGTTGCATGCCCTAATGTTGATGTTAATTTTGAGATTAAAGGTCCACTGCTTAATAATTTGCCTAAATTTTATGGTTTGACAGGTGAGGACCCGTACAAACATCTGAAATCTCTCTCTATGGTATGTGCTAGCATGAAGCCGGTTGGGGCTGATCTGGATGAGGTTCTTTGGAAGGTATTCCACTTGTCTCTGGAGGGCAAAGCCGAGAATGGTACATGAGCTTGCCTAGTTATATGGCAGATGCTTACCATAACTGGAACAACCTCAGAAAAGCATTCTTGGAGAAGTATTTCCCTGCTTCCCGACTTCTACATTGAGAAAAGAGATCTACTCTGCAAAGCAAGATTATGATGAGTCACTTTATGACTACTGGAACCGTTTTCAGGACTTGCTTTCTAGATGTCCACACCATCAGATTCCAGATGAGCAGTTAGTCCAATACTTTTATGATGGACTTAAGACCCAAGATAAGGGGATGTTGGATGCTGCTTCTGGGGGTTCTCTTATTGATTTAACTGCTGAGGAGGCATGGGAACTTATCAAGAAAATGGCATTGAACCATCAACAGTATAGCATCAGGGAGTCTAAAAATGTCAATGCAATGCATACTAATCCTTCTTCAGTCCACATTCCTCAATTGGACACATTCACTTCTCAAATTGCTGCTTTGACTACACAGTTGAATAAGCTTGCATCTCACACTCCCCCTGTTGACACTCGGACTCCTAATTCTATGGAGATGACTGCACCTAGTTGTGAGCATTGTAATTCTGTTATGCACATCTCTGCTGCTTGCCCTCATAGATATGAGGAAGTTTCTGCCATGTATCAAGGAAGGGCCAATCAATCCAAGCAATGGAACCCATACTCAAACACATATAATGAAGGATGGAAAGCTCATCCAAATTTCCGATGGGGAGGAGGTGACAATAGGCAGGTTCAAGAGGGTTTCAAGGGAATATGGTTCCTCAAGGGCAATCTTACTATGGAGGGTTACAAGGAGAATCTTCTAGAGCCATGTCTACCCCACAGCAATCACAGTCTAAGGATGATGAGCGGTTCTCTCGAATACTCAAGGGCATTGAGGCAATGACTGAGCACATATCTAAGTCTGAAGCTAAATCTGAAGCTAGATTTGCAGCCCTAGAGAATAGGATGGAGCAATGGGAAACTAGAACCTCTAATTTGACTTCTTATGTCACTAAGTTGTCAAATGGTGTGAGTGAACAGCAAGCTAAGGCTAGTGGTTCAATGCCTTCCAACACGGTGATAAATCCTAAATCTTTGAATGCAATTACATTGAGAAGCGGTAAGGAAATTGGTGCTAAGACAGTGCAATTCAAAGATGATGAAGAGGGTGAAGAACCGGTTGATGAAGAGATAGAAGTTGAGTCTCCTCCTTCTAAAACCACTCAAGACATTCCCAAGGCCACTCAAGAGACCTCCATTCAATCCAAAGAGCCAATAGAGAAAGGATCATCTTCCAAAGGTGATGAGGTAATATTTCTGACTTGCCTTTTCCTCATTCATATCTCATGAGTAAGAAAGTTGTTGAAAAGAAAGATAATGATGAGCTTTTTGAAATGTTTAGCAAACTTGAGGTTAATGTGCCATTACTTGATTTGATTAAGAAGATGCCTAAGTGTGCTAAGTTTCTGAAAGATCTATGTACAAACAAGAGGAAGTATAGGCATAGTGAGAGAATCCAACTGGGGTCTAGTGTTAGTGCTATCTTCAAGCCACAGCTGCCTATTAAGTGTAAAGACCCGGGTTCCTACACTATTCCCTGTACCATAGGCAAAACAAACATTTCACATGCCTTACTAGACTTAGGTGCAGCCATAAATGTTATGCCTACCTCTGTCTATGAGAGTTTGGGTATTCATGCCTTGAAAGACACCAGTGTTGTGCTAGGTCTAGCTGATAGGACTGTGAGACATCCTAAGGGCTTTCTTGAGGATGTTCTTGTGCAAGTGAAGGGTCTTGTGTTCCCAGCTGACTTTTATGTGCTAGATATGACTGATGAGATTAAAGCCGATAGCACTTTGATTCTAGGAAGACCTTTTCTTAGAACAGCCCAAACCATAATTAATGTGAAAGACGGGGTCATTACCATGGGTTTTGGGGACCAACAGATTACCTTCAACATTTCTGATGCTATGAGTCAAGGTTATGCAGATTGCTCTTACTTGGGTGTTAATTTGATTGATTGTGCTGTTAATGATGTTGATGATTTGCATGAATCTGAGATGCATGAACATGACTGGTATGGTGAGATTGTTGAGCATGATGATGCATTTACTTGTTTATCTACCCCTCATTCTTCTTCTTTTTGCTCATGTTATGGTGACGTGGTGTGTGTTAACTGTTTAGAAGTTGATCACCTCCTTTCCATCTCTCATGATTTTGATGCATCATCTTGTCTTAACTGTGATTCTGCCTTGAACATTACACTTGATGATAGCCTTGAGAAAGGCGAGTTTGTTGATTTTGCAGGTACTGATGATAAAGGAGCTGTTACACAAGCTACACCGTAGCTTCTCCTTTGAGTGGTGCTGGAACATTAGAAGAGGCTAGCAAAAGATTGCTACTCACTTAGTCACTTCTAATCCCACTCTTCCTTGTGATTTACTTGATGTTTCTGTTGATAAAATTGATACCGATCCTTCTTTTTGTAGGTCATCCAAGAATGGCACTGAGTTGGGAAGTGGAGGACATACACATCATGATGAGCTTATATCTCCTTCCCTAAGCCATATGGACATGCCACTTGCATTGAATGCACTTGACATAAAAGAATTAGTTCCTTCTGTTGTGCAACCTCCTTTTAGAACTGAAACCCCTCCCCTCTAATTTGAAATATGTCTTTCTTGCTGCTGATTTAAATTGCCTGTTATTATTTCCAGTTCTTTGAGTAGTTCTGAAGAAGAAAGATTGATTTCTGTATTGAAGAGTCATAAAGGGGCTATAGGATGGTCTTTAGGGGATATTCCGGGGATTAATCCCTCAGTTTGCACACACAGGATCCTTTTGAATGAAGGGTCCAAGCCAGTTAGGCAACCACAGAGGAGACTGAATCCTCTCATTCTGGATGTGGTTAAGAAGGAAGTCTCAAAGTTGTTGAGTGCTGGGATCATCTATCCCATATCAGACAGTGAGTGGGTAAGTCCGGTACAAGTAGTACCAAAGAAGAGCGGTATCACAGTAGTGAGAAATGAAAATGATGAACTGATTCCAACTAGGGTTCAAAATGCTTGGAGAGTGTGTATAGACTATAGGAAGTTGAATGATGCTACGAGAAAGGACCACTTTCCATTACCTTTTATAGATCAGATGTTGGAAAGAATTTCAGGAAAGTCTCACTATTGTTTTCTTGACGGTTTTTCTGGCTATTTTCAGGTACCTATCGCTCCTGAAGATCAGGACAAGACTACCTTCACATGCCCTTTTGGTACCTTTGCTTATCGAAGGATGCCATTTGGGTTGTGTAACGCTCCAGGCACCTTTCAAAGGTGTATGATGGCGATATTTAGTGATCTTCTAGAGCAAAACATGGAAGTTTTTATGGATGACTTCACTGTTTATGGTGAGAGTTTTGATGAGTGCTTGAATAGCCTAGAACAGGCTCTTGAGAGGTGTATTGATAAGAAATTGGTTTTAAACTTTGAAAAGTGTCATTTCATGGTTGATAGAGGGATAGTCTTAGGTCACCTCATCTCCCAAAAGGGGATTGAGGTTGATAGGGCCAAAATTGAAGTTATTTCATCCCTTCCTTATCCTACTTGTTTAAAGGATTTGAGGTCTTTCTTAGGACATGCAGGTTTCTATCGGCGCTTTATTAAGGATTTTAGTAAAGTTGCTCTGCCTCTTTCTACCTTATTGAAAAAAGATACTGAATTTAAATTTGATGATAAGTGTAGACATGCTTTTGACACTTTGAAATCTATGCTTGTTTCACCTCCTATTCTCACTGCACCTAACTGGAATTTACATTTTGAGTTGTCTTGTGATGCTTCTAACTTTGCAGTAGGTGCCATGCTTGGACAGAAGGAGGAGAAACAGTCTAGAGTCATCGCATATGCCTCCAAGACGCTTGATTCCGCTCAAGTGAATTATACCACTACGGAGAAGGAACTATTTGCTATTATTTTTGCTTTGGATAAGTTTAGACAGTATCTTATAAACTCTCGAGTGGTTGTTTTTACAGATCATGCAGCGGTTCGGTACCTATTTAAGAAGCCTCAGTCTAAACCTAGACTGCTGAGATGGGCTTTGCTGCTACAGGAGTTTGATATCGAGATTAGAGATCGAGCTGGAGCAGAGAATCATGTAGCTGACCACCTTAGTCGGTTACCTGAAGGCACACAGGGAGTTGACTCTTCTGATCTTGTTATTGACTCATTTCCTGATTCTGCACTTTTTGCCTTGGCTGTTCATGAGCCTTGGTACTCTAATATAGTTAATTATCTTGTCACTGACCTTATACCTCCTTCTATGTCTAAATTTCAGATTGATAAGCTGAAGAGGGAGGCAAGATACTATATCTGGGATGCTCCAATCCTGTGGAAGCAATGCAGTGACCAGATCATCAGACGCTGTGTTCCAAATAATGAGATCCACTCTATCCTTACCTTTGCACATTCTTTATCTTGTGGGGGGCATTTTAGTGCTAATAGGACTGCTAGGAGGGTTTTAGAGTGTGGTTTTTATTGGCCTTCTCTATTTAAGGATGCTTATTCTTTCTGCAAGTCTTGTGATAAGTGTCAGAGGTTTGGGAGTTTGGGTAGGAAGCATGAGATGCCTCTAAGACCTATGCATTTTTGTGAAATCTTTGATGTGTGGGGCATGGATTTTATGGGTCCCTTCCCTTCGTCTTTTGGATTTTCATACATATTACTTGCAGTAGATTATGTGTCTCGATGGGTAGAGGCAGTGCCAACTAGGAAAGATGATGCTTCTACTGTTGCCAAGTTCTTACGTTCTCATATCTTTTGCAGGTATGGCATTCCAAGAGCAATCATCAGTGACCAAGGAACACACTTCTGCAACAGGACCATCAAGTCTCTATTGGCTAAACATGGAGTCAATCACAAGCTGGCCACTCCTTATCACCCTCAGACGAATGGGTTAGCTGAAGTCTCTAACCGGGAAGTGAAACGAATACTTGAGAAGATCGTGAAACCATCCCGTAAGGACTGGAGTGAAAGGCTTGAGGAAGCTCTTTGGGCTTACAGGACTGCCTACAAGACCCCTATAGGCATGTCCCCCTTCCGGTTGCTCTATGGCAAGGCTTGCCATCTACCTATGGAGATCGAGCACAAATCTTATTGGGCAATCAAGGCATGTGATGCAGATCTCGAATCTTCACTTATCAATCGGAAGATGCAACTCCAGGAACTTGAAGAGATGAGACTTGAATCCTACGACAATGCCAGAATCTACAAAGACAAGCTGAAAATGATTCATGACAAACAGATTCTGAGGAAGCAGTTTCATGAAGGTGACAAGGTTCTAAAGTTTAAAGCCCGGTTGAAGCTGATGCCCGGGAAGTTTGTCACCAAGTGGGAAGGTCCGTTTAGAGTTACTAAAGTATATCCCTTTGGCACGGTAGAGCTCGTAGATGAGGAGACCGGTATAACTTCACAAGTCAACGGCCATCTACTGAAGCACTACCATGAGAATCACAGACCTCCCTGATCACCCGGTTGTTCCCTTCCACCCTACTCTTTTACTTTATGTTGTATTGCTGGTGATATCTGTTTGCTGAGATAGTTAGGAGTAAGTGTGGGGGAGGGAACTTTTCCAGTAGCTGTAGTTGTAGCTGTTTATTTCTGTTTAGTAGTTGTTTGTTTTGTTTCCTCTTGATTCTGCCATCTCTTCTGATCACTTGATTTATATTTGTCTATTTTCATTTCACATTATCTTAACATTGAGGACAATGTATTGATCAAGTGTGGGGGAGGGATTGTTGTTGAGTTGTTGAGCTTTCTTTTGAAAAAAAAAAAAATTTTGCCTTTGGATTTGCTCCTGTTTCCTAAGTATTGCTGCTATAATTGCTCTCTTCTCTGCCTATTGGTTGATTTCTGAATTGCATCGCATGATTTGAGAGTGATTCTTGCTTGGGAATTTTGCTGCTAGTTTCTGTGTCCTCCTATTTTCATTCGCCTCAGTGCTCTGCACTGCTGTATGGGCGAGTTGCTGTTTCTCTCTGTTGCTGACTCTTGACTTTTGTAATCCTTGGGCATCTCTTTTAAAATCTTTTTGCACAATGCTTGTGAATGTTGCACGGCTGAGTTTGATTGCATTTGATTTAAGTGATTTCTGTTCTTAGTTGATTAGCATAGTAGAATGCCTTTGGTGCAGTGTTATTAACCTTGTTTCATAGCTTGATACTTAAGGAGGAAACATCTTGGAGAAAGCCTTGATGGAAGGATTGTTGAGCCATATATTTTCTCATCTTGTGTGATTTTCACCTAGTTTTGGTTAACCTCTAGAACTTGTCTAGATTCTTTTTCAAAGCTGCATTAATACCTAGGTTTGTGAAGATGATAGGGGCATTCATTTCTAAACCCTTTACCCAAACACAAACCACTTCATTTAACCTTTGTTCACCCCTTTGAGCCTTCACTTTCATTCCATTCAGTACTTTTAAGCAAGTGTTTTGCATGAGTTATCTGATTTTTCATTTTGAAAAGTACATCATTAAAGTCAATATCTTTGCCTTCTTGAGTTTGGATGCAAAAAAAAAAAAAAAGAAAAAAAAAGAAATAGAAAAAAAGGCAAGAAAGAGAAGAAAATGTTTAGAAAAGCCAAAGAAAGAAAGTTAAAAAAAAAAAAAGAGAAAATAAGTTGCAACAAAAGAATAAATTTGAAATAAAGCATTCCATGGTGGTTTGAAGAGCAAAGATTTTTGTCTTAAAAGGTTAAAATCTGCACTTTGGTGTTGTTTCATGATTGTACTTTAGCTCACTTTGAGTTGATACTTTATTACTCATGCATTTCAGTTGCTAGTTCATTTCATTCATTTGGCCTTGCTTTCCAACATTACAACCCTTCAAGTCCCCTTGATCATGACTCTAAGGTATGTTAGTAGTGGAGATATTAGAATCTCTACAAGCTTATGGTAGGTGCTAATCTAGGTGAATTGAGTGAAATTTTTCCCATTTGAGAGATGAGTGAAACACTTGTACCCTATGTGAGCTCTATTATGTTTCTCTTCTTTTATCCTGCTATGTTTCTTGTGTTAATTTCTTTGCACTGAAGTATTCTATGATTGTTGATTAATCAAGAATAAAGGTTGCTTGAGTTAATTGCACATTCATGCTTAGTTAGTTTTATGTTTGCTTGCATTGAGTGTCTCTATTGGATTCTTCTTTAATCAAGTTTTGCCCAGGAGTGCAAAAGGCTAAGTGTGGGGGAGTTGACAAACTCAATTATTTTTATATGTTTTGGTATCTTTTATATGAGTTTTGTCAGCTTAATTGGTTCCTTTTTGCCTTAATTGATTTATTTTGTTTTATTTTGAATTATTATTTTATAGGGGCAAAATTGTCATGTTTTGATTTAATTATGATTAATTGATTTTTAAGGACAATTAATGCTACCTTATCCTTGAATTTTGCTTGCAGGTTCTTGGAAGATTCAAAAATAAAATAAAAAAAAAATAAAAGAAGAAAAAAATTAAATTAAAAAAAAATATAATATTAAGTTGGGGGCAAAACGTTGCGTTTTGCCCCAACCTAATAATCATCTTCAGGCGGCCGAACGAAAGGAGAGACACACGAACACGCCGAAAGAAACAGAGCGGGGCGCGGCAGAGGAAAGAAAACGAAACAGAGCAACACACGAAGAAGGCTGGACGAGCTCGACGGCGTGGAGAGGCAGACTCATCCATCCCTCATCATCACCTTTCCCATCTCCGTTCAAAACCATCATCATCGTCATCTTCTTACTGGTGGCAGCGAGTTCGACGGCGGCTGAGAGAAGGAAATAACGGAGAGAGACGCGCACACGAAGCTGAACACGACGTCGAGCGAGCTGGAGGCAGACACACGGGCTGGACGAAACAGAGAGGAGACCCGGAAGCTACACACGCGGACGCCTAAGGAGGATAAAACGAAACAGAGACCTGGACAGCGCGAGCTTGACGACGGAGGAAAGGATTCACGCTGCGTTCTTCCATGGCTGACTGCAAAATTCTGAATATGACATTTTTTATGGCAAACCGAGGCTAGAATCTATAATTCTCCAATTCAACAATAATGGCAGGAGCTTGGATCTTCAAGGGGGAGTTCTAGTTACTTTAATTTCTTACTCAATAATTGTTTAACAATTCCTAGGTCTTAGGATAGTTTTTCTAATTATTGGGATAATTGTATTGCTTAATCTGATTATATTTGGGGATTATTGTGACTGAATTATTGCTTAGTATTTGACATTGGGCTGTTTATAGTTTTGATCTCAATTATAATGTTGTGGTTATGACATTTGTATTGATTTTGGAATTAATATATTGTGATTTTCTAAGGTGGCTTAGAATTTTGGATCATATAGTCTCTTGCTAGCTTTAATTCTGTTATTTTGAATTTAAGAGTTCTAATTAAGCATTGGTTTTTAGCATCCTTAATCCCATTTTACTATTCTGGTTGCAGTTAGTAAGTTGGGATTTTAGGAAAATATTTTGTGGCAACTCGAGGTGGCTCGGTTGTTGGATCAAAAGCTTAATTATAATTCTTAATTCATTGTTTTTAACTCCCACATCTTTTAGAGTGATGATTGCCTGTATTGTTGAATTGGAGGATTGACTTTTATCAGTGTTATTTGTGTGTCTCATTTTCATTTCTTTCATCTTCAGTTATTTCAATCATCTTTTATATAAAAGAAAATAACAAAAAAAGTATTTTAATCTCAATTTGATTCGTAGTATTTAATTAATAGCTTTTCAACATCAAAAATATCTTTTTATAGTTTAGGTTACTTGCATTTATTTACTAGGGTTTAATTTCGTTTTCGGCTCCTCAAAGTGAAACGACCCGGATTGTGCACTATATTGCATTAATTCGGTTAATTTTTGGAGTAACCCCAAAGCGACAATTAAGGGAAGTTCAACTTCAGGGCATCACCTCAGTCAATTTCTCTAGACTTATTCATACGGGGGCATCTGAAGATGATGAGCCATATATCCTTGCTTCTGAGGCACACCAAATTTACTATGTCGAGGACGAGAAACATAAAGACTGGAATATGGTCGTTCACCTCAAGCCACGGGATCTTTACGATATGGGTGATGGTGACATTATTTACGACAGTGAACCCTTCCAACCCTCGAATTTTGAAGACTTCTTTCCTCAAGGAGATGATAATTTGCCACTTATCAGGTACACGTCTTTTCTTAAATTATTTAAATAATTAACTACTAATTACTAATTTTTTCCAAATACAACATAAATTTAACAAATTTTTTTAAAATGTGTCCTTTCAGGCCGGATGATGGATGGAGAATAGCAGCATCCAAAATAAATTATTTAACAAATTTTTCGTCCATAAATACATATGTATAAATTAAAATTCGTACAGTTTTTTTAAAAATAAAAAAATTTTCATTTGTAGCGGTTACATAACCGCTACAAATTTTTTTCACGAAATTGTAATTTGTAGCGGTTATTAACCGCTACAAATTTATTTTCACGAAATTGTAATTTGTAGCGGTTAATAACCGCTACAAAATACATATCTGTAAATTAAAATTCGTTCAGATTTTAAAAATAAAAAATACTAAATTTCTAGCGGTTAATAACCGCTACATAAATAACCGCTACGAAATACTAGCGCTTATATATATGCTAGAAAATGAATAACAGCTACAAAATGCAATAAAACGCTACAAAAATACCGCTACAAATGTGTCGCTGATCTCTATAAATACCAAATCTTCTCTACATTCATTTACTCCATATCTTTTCCTTCCTCTCCTATTCTTCTTCATAATTCTCTCTTTTTTTCTTACTATCTCATATGGTGGTTTTTTTCTCTTTACTCTATGGTAAGTGAATTTTATTTTATAATTCATTGTATCTTTTATTTGTTTTTATTTAAAATTTACTAACATATTTATTTCTCCTTTCCTTTCAGATTTTTCTTCTCCACATTTGTCATGCCCTCCTCAACTGATTCAAATACTCATCAACCTAATACTATAGGTTCAATATTCCAAAATATATCATCTTCAATTCAACTATCTTATTAAATATTCAATTAAATTATCTTATTAAATTAAATTCACTTCTTTTGACACATTCATAATTTAATTACATATTTTTTATTACAAAATTTGAATATATAAAATGTAACATATAACTAATTATACAAATTAACAAAAATTCTTCAAAATAATTTATTTAATGGTTTTTAAAATTATAATATGAAAAACCATAAATTTTTTTTTCTGGCACGGTAAACATTTCTAGCGGTTCCGAACCGCTAGAAATATTTCGTCAAATTTAAATTTTGCGCCAAAATTTCTAGCGGTTCAAAACCGCTAGAAAATTTTTTCCCGCCATTCCTAAAATTCAATTGGCGGGAAAATTTAATTTCCCAAACATTTCTAGCGGTTATATAACCGCTAGTAATTTTCGCGCGCTACTGAAATTATTTAATTCCCGGCAAAATGGATTTCGTTTAGCAAGTTTCTAGCGGTTATAAAACCGCTAGAAATTTTTTTCCGGGAACTTTTCTAGCGGTTTTATAACCGCTAGAAATGTGTCTCCTTCAGATATTTTCTAGCGGTTAGAAACCGCTAGAAATTTTCTATCGTTTTGACCATGATGTGTAGCGGTTGCGATAACCGCTAGAAATTTTTTCTTGCACCTGTTTTTCTAGCGGTTAAAACCGCTAGAAATGTAACACTCTAACCGCTAGAATTAACATATTTTTTTGTAGTGTATGGCGCAGTATTTTGAAATACTTGTTAATAAAAAATAACATAGTAAACTTAATAAAAAATGTGAAATGAATTGAAGAATGTCATGCAACGTAACTTATCTTTACCGCGTCTAATTTCTCAGTCACTCCTGTCTCAATGATGTCATTCATGTAGTAGATGACATAATATCCACATTCAACATGTCCTTGTTGACAACGGTACTAAGAAAATAAAATATATAAAATTGAATATTAGACATTATTAATTATAAATATTAACTTTAATTCATCTAAAAAGGTTTAAAAGTATATATTTAGTTCAAAACAACATACCTTTAGGAGAATGCATGTTAGTAGTTGTCTATTTTGTTTAATTGCCATAACATTGAAACCATGAAAAGCCCTATCAATAGTATAAAAGAAAATGATATTAGAGCATGTTTTTATAAACTTCACACGTAATAAATATATAAACATAAACTAATGTGTCAATGACGTCTCTGGTTTCTTCGGATAGACTTCCACAAAGTGAATCGAACCAGTAAACTTTGTTATCAAAAGGAGCGTAAATAATTAGAGTCCAATGATAATTACAAAAGACAAACCATGTTAATTATAATCCTACACATACAACTTGTGTATTTGAAATACAATAATACACTTACCCTTCCACGTAAGGTACAAAATATATTGGCTTTCTGGTCTGAGTCATTGTGGTCATCATGTAGATCAACCTTGCTTCCGCAGTATTAAGCTCTTTCTGCACCCTTTAAGGACACATAAAACCATATGTTCCTTCAGGTCCTCCGTTCTGACAAAAATAAATATTCAATTTCAAACCAATTCAATGAATAAAGATTCTTAAAGCTAAAACTTTTGAATTCAAAACGAAAATGTAACACCCCGAATTTTCTGACTCAGGATGAGTAGAAAAGAGAAAGTTCATTAAAATTATTTAATAGCTCAATCACAATTGGGGAAAATTATGGAATATTGATTTTTTTAAGGTTTAGAAATATTTTGGAAAAGTTCATTCCCCAAAAAACTGGCTTAAATGATTTTAAAGCTATTTTTATAGCAAAATGGGTTATTTTCTTAGGAAAATTATTTTATGGGTCAAAGAAGCTAATGGATAAGAAAAATCCATTTATGATATTTTGGTTTAATTTCTGGATATATCTTATATTTCAGAAAAATAGGAGAAGGAATAAGATTGGAGGAATAATTATTTAGGAGGGCAAAATGACTCAGCAACCATGTAGTACACGTGCTGCCTTCTTTGTTTGCCACCTGATTCACTCCCTCAATTATTAGTTGGTCATCCACGTGTTCTGCCTCTTTAACCTCCAGACCGATCCTACCCTCCTTTTTCACTTCATTCTGCAACGCTGAAAGAGAGAGAGAGAGCGCGAGGGACAGACCGTGAGAGGAAGAGGTTGGTGACGGAGTAATTGATCGGAGGTAGTTTTTCTTGCATGCAAACTTGGATTCTGAATCAGGTGAGCTTCACATGTCCATCACTGTTTTCATTTTCTGGTTTCGGTCATGTTTATGGCGTGTTTGAGGAGAGAGAGACAGAAGGGTAGTGAGAGAAAGTGATGGAAATGATAAGAGGACAGATGGATTCAAATTCTATGGCTAGATTGAAGTGTTTGATGTTGGTTTTTAAGGTTGCATGTCTTTTTCTTTGCCTCTGCTTTATACCCGAAAGGTGTGTATGTGTAACCCATCGCTGTAGGTGTATGTGTGTATCGAATTCTTGCTCCGTTTTGTTGCTGGCCGAACAAGGGTTAAAAGCTTGGGGAAGTCTGGTTTTGCTGTTTCTAAACAGGGGGGAAAACCTTTTGTTTAAGGTTGGTTACGGTTTGGAGGAAGGGACCGAGGAAGATGCAAAACGTATATCTATACTTTTGTGTGTTATTGACCTGGGGGGTGTAACGTACTGGAGTAATATATATATATGCGCTCTGTGTTGGCCGACTTCTGAATATATATATATGTATGTATGTATATAACTAGCTAGCTGTGTTAAATGTAGGATAGTGATTTTGGATCTGTTTGAACGGGGAGAACAGAAGCTTATGTGTATGTGTGAAGATGCCGTGAGGAGTGAGTTTGGAAGCTAAAATCAGATCGGAAGTGAAAAGTGATACACACACATGGCGGGAGGAAAGAAGGAAACTAGATTAATACATGCATGTGCTGTTTGGTTGCTGTGTTGTCCGTGAGGTTCATAATTGGGAAAGTTGGAATTTTCGAATTATTGAAGTTAAATAAGGATCTTAAAGGTATATGAGTTGCTAATAATAACTAGAAAGGTTTGTAGATTTATTTTGGAGTGTTAGATTAAATTATTTGGTGGAATAAGAAAAAGTAAAGTAACGCTATGGGTCGAGATAAGGAAGGAATCGTTCCAAAGAGAATAGTTTGAATAAGAAAAATTATCAAAGATGACCAACTATTATGTAAGGGTAGAGATTAAAGAAGATTTGGGATTTAAAGAGAATTATTTAATTTATGAATTACAGTTGGATCAAATATTGATCTACCCTTACAAACATGATAGGTTTTGATCTATTCTCAAGCTCACCAAGAAGCAGAAAGAATGGAGAACGGTAAGGTTTGGTTTAGAGGGAAGCAGACCAGGTAGTAGTTCTTTCCTACCTTACACTTGTGTATGATTGCTGCATGTCTGTTTGTGCCATATTGCTTTTCTAAAGCATGAGAACATGTAATCCTTAATTCCTTGCATGGATTATTTAGCCGTGATCACGTGTAGCTGATAGACATGGGGCAGTGATTGCCAATTATTTGCGCATTATTTATTCAGCTTGTCTATCTGTCATTGCGCATAAATGCTTAATTGCATTAGCTGGCAAGGTTATGTTCTATTTTGGCTTGTTTTGCATGCTTTATGTAATCTGCACATTTGTTTGATGGAAATTACTACTACGGGGATTCTTTAGAATCTCACCCTCCCATTCATGATGAACAGCGAAGGCTAGTAACTCGAAGGATAAGGAGGATGTTTAAGAAGAAGGTGAGCTGATTGAAGAGTAGAGATACATGTTATAATTCTGTAAATTGTATAGCAAAATATTTGGGCAAGTAATTTTACTTGCTTTATGTAAATATTATTTTGTATCCAGCATAATGAGGAGAGCACTGCCGGGTGCAAGCATGTACTATTAACCAAGATGGTTACTATATTTTCAACATAATAGAGATTGCACAGAATGAAATCATTTTAGGTGATAATAGATTAAGGTGAATATAGGGTTGAGTGTGGATCACTCTTCAATTACTCTAAAAGGTTTGAAATTTGATCGACGGATTCCAATGTTAAAGAGAAAAAAAATTTCCCTGTCTTTTTCTCAAGTCGGCAACCTGGCATTAGTGATTTCACAGACGTTAAAATGATCCTATTAGTATATATAAAAGTAAGATGTTGCAGGAAACACAAATGATATCTATTTGTAATGAAATTTTAAACAACACTTTACTATCAATCAAAGTTCATAACGAAAAAAAATCACAAAATACCAAACAGATTATTTATTACTAAATTGTCAAATTTATTACAAAAAAACTACCAAAAATTCAAAATAAATATCAAAAAAATTATTAAAAAATCAAAAAATTCACAATTAATCAATTTCAAACATTTAAACATGTTTCTAATACAGTATATAGGAAGGAATTGAGGTTTTCTCACACCAAATGCCCACCAATCAACGGTTCAAGCACATAAAAAATGTAAAATGAACAATACAAGCCAACCACAATGTAAAATTAACAAACCCATTTGAAATACAACAGATTTTCATAGTCAAAACATTCAACAAACCAAGAAAAATTGAAAAGAATGAAAGAAGAGGACTCACAGAGTAGAGATGATTCAAATTCAAAAAAGGAAGCGTTCAAACGGCGGCAGATAGCGACGGACGGCGGCAAGACACCACAAGCTAAATAGAGGAGTTTAAACGGTGGGGGAGTGGGGGGAATGGCCGGTAATGGAAGTTTTTTGGTGGTGGGACAGAGGGGGACCACGACGCACTAATGAAATGAAAGAGAAATAAGAGAAAATGAAGGCGCCGTAGGGTTAATTTAAAACTTTCCACGGTGGTTTTCTTAACAACCGTCATGGAAAATCAAGACTCAATCAACTTATTTACAAAAATGCCACCGCTTTTTTTTCACGTCATTTTTCTGCTTAACCGTCGTTATTTTGCGACGTTAAAAGTCTTTTTTCTAGTAGTGTCTCTATGTGATGCTGAAATTTCACAAACAAAGGTCATCAAAATCCTAAGCTGGTCCAACCTAGTTCTATAAATATGAATATCAGTAAAATTAAAGATGCTAAAACAAATAAACAAATATTTTTGTTATGAGAAAAAGGAATCATGCAACTGGCTGTAGCTTTATTTGTAGGGGTCCACCAAAGGATGCGATAATGTCTTGATTGACCATCTCTTTATGGATGTGCTTTTGCAAAGATTCTTTAAAAGAAGAAAAAGGGAAAAGAAAGAAAGAAAGAAAAGAAATGAAAAGAGTTTAAAGCAGTTAAGTTTTGTGGGTAAGGTCCCATAATCTTAGTACTGATATTTATTATCAACGCTGCTAAAACTATATAGATGGAAATCATCTACTTAAACAATTGTTCAAACAAAACTGTATACATTTGGAGGCGGTGGCTGCAGCTAAGGTAGCTTAATGGAAGGTCGGAATAACGTTGTGGAAGTGCGTGGTGAAGAAAGATGAATGTGAATAGCCTTTATATAAGCTGCGTCTTGCTCTGTTTCTCTCTGTTTATATATACTTAAAGGACACAACAAGAGTAAGCATATTAATAAAAACTTGTCATTGCAAGTGTATGAGCAAATGTACTTTCACGTTGGAGAGAGACAAAGTAATGATTCGAATATTTCAATTTCGTTTCCTTCCTGATCACGAGAAGACTTCAAACTAGCAATATTTTACTTATTGTTATTCTAGAGATCATCATCAAGCCATCTCTTACATAGTCATAATCTTATGAAATAAAATTAAAACATTTTTCTATTTTGCCACCACTCGTACAAATAACTTGTTATAACTCTCTCTAGTATGAGTAGTCTGTAATTGCAAATGTAAGGGTTCAAATAAAGAACTATAATGACACTTATAAAAAAGACCCCAAATGCTCCAGCAAAACTCCATAAGAAGGCATCTTGAAACTCATCCCCTTCTGAATGATGAGATTGCTTGTTTCTCCTTGCTTTTGAGCAATTTTGCTGTAGAGGAGGACCACATAGAAAAGGATTCCCTTCATAACTAGCCGAATCAAAAGTTGCAAATTGATTTTTCATGTCAGGTGTTGTTCCAGATAGATTGTTATGAGCCACCGAGAAGACGCACAAGGAGTACAACTGAATTAGTTGTTCAGGAATGTGACCTATCAATTTGTTGTGTGAAAGATCAAGGCTCTCTATCTGCTTGAGGTTGGAAAATGTTTCTGGAATAGGCCCTTTCAATTGATTGTTTGACAAATTTAATGCATGGATGTTGCCTAAGTATCCAATTTGGAAAGGAATCTCATCTGTCAATTCATTACTTGAGAGATCCATCCTAGACATGAAATTTAAAATGCTTCCTGTATAAGATTAATACCTGCTTTTTGTTGTAAAATCTACTTCTTGGTTTTTATACAATGTAACATTTTGTCTTTTTTCACCCATATAAGCTTCACCAGTCACACAGTCAAATGAATACCATAACTTTCTTGTAGTCCATGACACAACAAAATGTCCTATTTCAGTTTTCCTTGGTGCATCTATCTTCCCAAATGTGATGTTATTCAAGCAATATGGTATGCCTCCAGAAAGCTTATTTTGAGAAAGATCTAATAACCTGATATTCTTGAGCTCACATAAACGTGTAGGAATAGAGCCTTCAAGTTTATTTCCTTTTAACATGAGGACACTCAAACTCAAAAATGAGCCATTCAATCTTGAAACTTGACCTAAAAAATTGTTATTCATCAAATTTAAAGTCAATAATAAAGGGGAATTAGCCAAAGTGGAAGGTAGAGGTCCCTTGAAATGGTTGCTTTGCAAGTGCAAGTAGTTCAACAATGGAAAATTTAGACAGATTGGCAAAGAGCCAGTGAATTTATTTTTAGAAAGGTCTAGATATGTAAGGTTGGTCAAGTTGCAAAAGCTTTCTGGTAGTGAACCTGTTAAAGAATTCTTTGACAAAATGAGGTAACTCAAATGTTGAAGGTTTCCAATCCAGTTAGGTAATTCACTAGATAGCTGGTTGGCACCAATATCTAGCATTCTTAATTTAGTACAATTCATGACCCCACCTTCAAGCTTTCCTTTGAAGTTATTGTTGTTGAGATCCAAAAACAACAAAGATGTGAAATTTGATCCTATGGGAAGACATGGGCCACTCAAGTGGTTGTTTGTCAACTTCAAAAACCTCAATTCATTGTTACCTTGACCGAATTCTTGGGGCAAGTAAACAGATAAATTATTATCTGACAAGTCGAGGTCATTCAGTTGTCTCATTTCACCTATTGAAGCTGGGAAGGAACCTCGCAATAAAGTTGAGGACATGTCAATAGAGATCAAGTTGGGAAAAATGAAGCCAATATGAGAAGGTATTTCATCTCCAATGGGGTTAGAGCAAATATCAAAAGACTCCATTTGAAGCAACTTTGAGGTGGAATTGAGTTCAAAGGGACCAATGAACAAGTTTTGGCTCAGACTGAAATAATTCAATTTTGTGTTATTTGTCAAAAGCCAGGACGGGAAGGTGCCTGAAATGTTCAAGTGGCTAAGTTCTAGAACTACCAAGTCATATTGATGAAGAAGAAAGGTAGGCATTGTTTTATTGCTTGCTTCATTTAGAGTGCAGTTGCGGATTGTGAAGGACCTTAATTGGAAGGAAGGGATAAATGGGGGGTTCTCTGTTTCAAGCCTCAGGTTGGTGTTGGAGCAAGAAATGGTAAGGATTTTGAGGTTGGCAAGCGACGAGAGTGAAAATGAGCCACTGAAATTGTCATCGGTAAGAAAAATTGTTGTTAGAAACCTCAAAGTATGAAAGAGTGAGGAAGGAAAGGTTCCCTCAAAACGATTTTGAGAGAGATAAAGGGCACGTAGAGACGTCAAATTGCCAAGACACGCAGGAAGTTGCCCCTCAAATTCATTGTAGCCCAGATCCAATAATGAAAGATTCTTCAAATTGCATAAGCCTCCTGCAACATATACCATTGTTCTTCATTAAATTTATTTCGTCAGAACAACGTATTTAAATTAATATTAGGCCCAGGAAAAAAGCATGAACATTGAGCCCAAAAATATAAGTAAAAATAAATGAAATATAAAGAATGCATAAGGAAAAATAAGAAATATAAAGTCACTTCCGTTTATTAGTTTTAGCCTGTCCATGTGTGTAAATGCGGCTCGATCTTATTATTATTATTATTTTGTCAATTGTTATTTGTTTTGACTACATTATTTTAGACTACTTCTCCCTGGGGGAGAGCGAGTTGCCTCATGCCAATTAGGAGATGGTTGGAAATTGGTTTCATTGAATAGTCGACTCAATTTGCACGAACAAGGAAAGTTTGACCTATTTAATTAAAATAAAAAAATTTTATTAGAAAATTTGATGTTTATTGGCGAATACTCAATTAATGGATTATTTTCTTTCCATGGCAGATGCTATAAAATATGATGCGTACCTTGTTGTGGCAATGATCTAGTCAGGTTGTTTCGCTTAATATCAACAGGGTGAGGGAAGTAAGAGACGTAATAGATTCTGGAATACTGCCCTCCAAGTAATTATGACCAAGCCACAGCCCCTTCAATTACGTGAATGAGAAAAGTCTGTCACATGCCAAATGGAAATGTGTGCGTTAAGCCCCAGCTCCTTCAAATTAATTAGTGTGTGTGTGTGTGTGTGTATGTTGTTAAAATTTATTGATAACGAATCTGCTAGGTAAGAAAACGTCATCTTATCTCTTACTTTTCACACTTCATTCAATTCTCTCAATTAAATAAAGGCGCATAAATTATTCAGTTGAGATGATTATATGGCAAAGGTAAATAATTTGACTTCCTAACAAAATCAAGAAAAAAAAAAAGGGAAACTTTCATATATTTAATGGAAGAACTTTGTCTATATATTTCTTTTAGCATTTTTTTAAAATCATGGCCCGGTAATCTTTTCTCTAAAAATAGATATACTTTTGATGCACGTCTCAGTAACTACATGTATCACTCAAAATATCGTATGATATAGAAGACAAAGATTTAGCATCGAAATATGGGAATTCTGTGAGCATATTTGCTTGTAACACCAACTTTTCCAAGTTCACCAGCCTGATATCGCCAAACAGCTCTGTCCCAGAAATAACATGTGATCAGTTGCTATGGATATTAGTGGGTATAAAGAATTATAAAAAAAATAACTCGTATAATTAATATTATCATCCTCTTCATAATTTAACATGAAGTGAAAGTTTGATAATGTAGTGTTTATTAAGCTTGTTTTGGGCCCCTCTATATATCCAAGAAAATGTCCTGTTTAGTAATTTATTTTAAAAAAAATATTTAAAAAACGAATCAAAACGTTTAGTATCTCAAACATTTTCTAAAATATCTTACTTGAATATATTTTTTTAAAAATGAGTAATAAAACTTTTGGTACTCAAATTTAATTTGTCTCTGTTATCAATTTGGTCTGTGAAGTTTAATTTTTATCACTCAAGTTCCGAAATAAAGTTTCATACGCAATTTTACTCTCTCTGATGCTATCTATAAGATATAAATAATTAAATTATGTAGATTATAGAGTTTGTTAAAATTGCTTAAAGGTAATATAATAAATATGTAAAAATGTATTTTTTTCCAAAAATAATGTCCATATTTATCAAGAGAAATGGTGAATGAGAGAGAAATTGAGTAAGAAAAAGATAAGCATGAGAGAGAATAAATGAAATGATATAACATATAATTATTGGGAGAAAATATAAAAAATTGGTTCAAATTTCATAAATAAAGCAAAGTGAGGGTTATCATCCTTGAATTAATTCTTAGAGATAGCACATGTGCATTTAGGATTATATATCTTCAAACCATAATGACTAATGTTGCATGATTACGAAACTTTAGGGACTTGATTTATAACAGTTAGTTAAATTTCATGGACCAAATCAATAAGTGAAGCAAATTTGAGGGACGGAAAGTTTCATTATTCCAATAAGAAATTATCCACAAATATTTACTTAGAACTAGAATGGACCCTTACCCCGGCAAATCAGTGGGCTAAAAGAGGAAACCCTCAAAAAAGAACAAGAGGCAATGAATGATATGATCATAATAATTTTTAACTAATTTTTTACTGTAACTAATATGCTTTTACATGTTCAAAAATCAAAGTTCAAAATGCTTATAAATATGTCGGTCTTAATTAACAATGTATTTCTATGTATTGTGTGTGCATAGATATATCTATGTATGCATAGAATAGTTAAAAGAAAGAGAGTGACCTGACAAGTAATTCCCATCCAAATGCAACACTTGAAGCTGGATGAAGGGGAGAAAAGAAGAAGCATTGAGTGACCATTTGATGTGTCCCAACTCTTCAGCTCTTGTGTAACTCAAATCAAGTACTATCACTCTGTGAGTAGAGTTGTCACACTGTACAGACTCCCAAGTGCAGCAATCAGAGGTTTGGTTATTCCAAGAAGGAAGAGATGAGCCATTCGGGTAATTGAAAGCATCTTTCAACTTCAGAAGAGCTTCTCTCTCTTCTTTCAAGCACCCCTCAGTTTCTGCATGAAACCCTAATAGTAATATGAATATGGCTATGGCCATCACCCACCACACATCTTCTCGGACAGAATACCCCATTTTTCAGTATATGCTTCCTTGTTTGCCTACGTCTTCCATTACGTCCTCTCTATCTCTATATATATAGGCCGCAAGGAGATTCAAGTTGCTCACTAGTTGTCTTTAATTTGGGGAGAAAGGACTCAGACTCAGAAAAACGTAACGATCGACCTGGCCAATAATTGAAAAACACAGCACATAAGTCAAATGGCCAACAACCGACAATGAAGCCAACAACCAAGACTTGAAAGCTGAGTCACGACCATAGCGCGGGGGGCAATATAGTCAATGGCCAGTGATCCCCAAGACTTGTAAAGGTTAAAATTAATATACATTTATAAAATGAATTTCATGGAATAATTAAACAAATAAATCTGATCTGTTATAAACCTGAAACATCTGATGAATTATTTAAACCACGTTGGGACAAATTAAAGCGCAATTTTAGTGGAAAATAATTAACCAACCATAGTACACGGCCTCATGTAGGCAATAATGCTTTGTCCTTGTACGGCCGGAGGGTCAAGAATTAACCATAAGTACGGTTCGAAACCTCTCCTCGTCCCTTCCCATACTCTTTCGTTCTCTGTTTTTTTTTTCCCCCAAACCCTTAGATTAACATATTTCAATGGTTTAGATTTTAATTTTTTATAAAATATTTATAAAAAATTTTTTAGAAACATTTAGTGTACTTGCAAACCATTAGAATTATTTTAATATAGTTTGTAATTTATTATTTGTTTATTTTTATAATTTAATATTTTAATAATAGTTTTTAATCTCATGGTTAAAAACAGAAGAGAAAGGAAGAGGAGAGGTTCCGAACTGAACATAATTAACTTTGATGGACACTTAATTTTAGCACTAACACAGTGAAAATTAATCTTGGAGGATTGGTCGACTTTTACTATAATTCCCATCCATTTGAATGTTTATCTTCTTTTGAATTAATAATCAGAAAAGCTGTTACAGAACACCGTCCATAGACCGCATATCTCTGAAATAAATCTCTGAAAAGAATGATTAAGAAACTCCTCCACGTCAACATCATGCCTGACATAAACTAATAACTATAATTAATCTGAAAAACTAGTAAGAGGTTAAGATTGCTTCCCCAAAATTCACGATTGGGCTTAGGCTCTCTATTTCTGATGATCCCGACAAGAATCTATCATGCATCTCACACGCTAATTTCTAGCCAACAACAACGTCATTTATCACAAAGTTACAACTGTGAGAGGACTTTGACGAGGTTCCCGCGTTGAACGAGTCATGATTATGACAAGTTATAAGGTTGTCGACGAGCAGAGAGGATGTGATCATCTGAATGCATGGCATATACTACCTCTAATTCTTAATATAAAGGCTAATTTAATTTTTAATTTGATCCTAAATATAATATCCCAATTCACTTTGTTTCTTATATTTATTTATTTTTTCAAAGTAGTCCTTATACTCTTATAGTAATTGCGCATGATAAGGATTCCATCAAATAGTAGTTGTAACTAATAAAAAACAGCACATAAGTCAATGGCCAATAACCAAGACTTGAAAGCTGAGTCACTGCCACAGTGCGGGGGGCAATATAGTCAATTGCCAGCGATCCCCAAGACTTGTAAAGGTTAAAATTAATCTGCATTTATAAAATGAATTTCATGGAATAATTATTAAACAAATAAATGTGATCTATTATAAATCTGAAATATCTGATGAATTATTTAAACAACGTTGAGACAAATTAAAGCGCAATTTCAGTGGAAAATATTTAACGAACCCATGGTACACGGCCTCATGAAGGCAAAGGCTTGTCCTTGTGCGGCCGGAGGGTCAGGAATTAACCATACACTTAATTTTAGCATTAACACAATGAAAATTAATTTTGGAGGATTGGTCTACTTTTACCATAATTCCCCAGAGCACATTTCATGCTCATCACAATAATGAATATGGAGTGCTCATCGTAATTTGGACCATCTAAATCGATTTTTTAATGGTTCATATTGAATTTAAATTTTTTATATATTTTAATATTTTTTTGTTTTAATAGATACAGAATTTAAAATAAATATAATATCATAACTAACATATCTTTAAAAAATAAAGGTATCATTGAAAAGATTGTTTATTAAAAATTGTGAATCTGAACTATCCATATGAGATTTTGAATGATTTATATTCCATTGATCATGTGAATACATGGCATGTGCTACCTCCAATCATTAATATAAAATTTAATTTGATTTTTAATTTAGTCTTAAATATAAGACCCCAGTACATTTTATTTATCTCTAATATTTATCTATTTTTTTCAATGTAGTCCTTTTACTAGTCTTGTAGTAGTTGCACATATTAAGGATTCCATCAAATGGTAGTTGTAGCTAATACACATGGTTGGCAAAAGTGTTTTAGAAAAAACAACACCTATTTATTATAAATAACTAACTCAACAAACTTTCTTGATGTACTTAAATTAATTAATTAGTTCTTATATTAAATACCAGCTCATTTTTTCAACTAAAGAAAAGTACATTTTTGTTTAAGAAGTTAACATCAATGTTATCAAATCTGACAAAGACTTCCTGTGGTTTAGTGTGAAGGGTTAGAAAAAGATGAAGATTTATTGCCCCAAAATACACAATTGGGCTTAACGTAGCCTCTCAATTTATGATTGATCCTGACAATTGTTATCTATGTTCCCCACGCCTAACAAGTTTTATATCATTTGTCACGACTATTTAAAAGTCAGTGCATGTGCTTTTGACATTTCTGCACAATCCAACAAAGTAAACTGTGTTCATATGGGTTTAGTGCTTTTTCTCCTTTTTTTTTTTTAACTGTTGAATTAGTGGCAGACAGTAATTAACTGAGATTATAAGTGGGATCTCACAACTTTTTGTTTGTTTACAGGAAATCTTTCATACCATTAGATAGATTATGAGACCATTATAGCACAGCTGAGTTTTAGTTACTCAGTTATGATTAATTAGGATAAGAATTCATTGAATTTGCGGTTTTGAACTTGCCAAAGGTCTCCAATATACGCATCAAGAATAATACAATGACAAAGAGTTAGGGAAAAAAACAAAGATGATGTATGTGTGTGAAGGGGGGAATCATAGCTAGATAATAAAAAAGAAAAAAAGAAACAAAGATGCACATCGAAGCCACTTCAAATAAAAAGAAATTATTTCCATTCATTTCTTTAGTTATCAATTTAGTATATGAAGTTTAATTTCTATCAATTAAATTTCTTAAGTCTGTATATAGGATATAAATAACTAAGAAATACATACTCATGTGGTCCTATTTATAAGTAAATTTTTTTTTGATAGTCATGTCATTAAATTTTTTCCATGAATATATAATTCTATACTTCATTTTTTTGATACACAATTTTATACTTTATTTATTATTATGTAAATTGTTATTCTCTTAGAAAGTATGTTATCTATTAAATATAAGTAAAATTTGAAAATTTATTAAATTTTAATACTACTTTTTATTCTTAATATAAAATTTAATTTGTAATTTAAAGCTAGATCCTATATCAAAGACTGGAGGTAACATAAAACTAATGAAATTAAAATTTTTCTTGATTATAATAAAACATGCTACAATTGAGTTACATGTGAGTTAAGACGCTAATGTTTCAAGAAAAGTAAATGTAGACCAGGTCATTTTCCCTCTACGGGATCTGAAGAATTCTATCAATATTTCTCCCAAATGCTCTCAATCTGATCCATTAGAAATTAGCGGTGAAGGTTCCTTGGCCCCATAATACATGGGAACACGTCTATATTTCTGATCCGATAGCCTTGACTATTCAAAACAATGCACTCGCTTTGGCATCCAAATAAATGCCCATTCAAGGAAATCTCTCAAGAGTACTCAATTTGTTATGGTAGAAGTGAATTATAGTTAGTTAGGATAATGACAGAGTGAATTAGTCTAATAAACTAAATTTGCCAAACAGTTATAACAATTCTAAGTCATGTTCGTTCTATACAAACTCATGCCTTCTCCACCATAATCAAAATGACTAATTTTTTCCACGGAGAGGATCCAAGTCCTTGTTCCCGAGGTTTCACCACAAAACGTGGAAGTGAGTGAAACAGAGGCGGCTAGTTTACCCACTCCCTTTCTGTTTGCTGTCAAATGTTATTATTTGGATATGGTAGCTTCAGATGCACTATAGTTACTGTACATATATACATACATATATATATGCTGAGTTGAATGTTAATAATACAATTGCTATTCCATTGCAAATATATTTTCGAGAGGAGATCTTGACATTCCTGTGGATGTTATTTTCACAGGCATATTCATTGTAAAGACAGTATAGCTACAATGCTACATTATTTACCAGCTCCGTTCCTTAATACTACCTCCGGTACTAAATATAAAAGTTAGTTGACTAATTTGAGTAAATTAAAAAAATAAATTAAGTTAGTTATTTCAAATAAATTGGTATTGTATTTCCTAAAATATCCTTGCTAATCAAATGTATTGGCTAGAACTACCATTATTTGATGGACTACATTGGGAAAAAAAGAATAAATATGAAAGACAAAGTGGATTGGAGTTTTACATTTAGGACCAACATAAAAGTCAAATGAGGTCTTATATTAAAGACCAGAGGTAGTATAGGAGCTAAACAAATCATTTGAAAAGATATAAAAAATTAGTTGAGTTAGTTATTTGTAACAAATATATGTTAATTTTCCTAAATTACCATCTTTAATTATGTTCATTGAAATTACCATGGGTAGAAATCCCTTACAATCAATGAGGGTATTTTGGAAACAAAAAATTATAAACTTGGAAGACAAAATTGATTAAGATCTTATATTTAGGATCAAATCTAACTCCTAATTAGTTTTTGTATTAAGTACCGGAAATTACATAGTATCGAACAAACTGTACTACAACGCAGGTTTGGACCAAGTAATGGCCAGAATATTTCATCGTAGTGTCCATCCTGATCATGGTAAGACACAAACTGGCTATCGTTCATTAATACTATAATTGTAGATTTGACCATATGAATTACATGATCAAAGTCTCATGAACAGAGGTTTTCTTTCTTACATCTATCCCATAAAAATAACTCGTAAATTCTCTTCCAAGTTATTGTAATTGCGGAAATGGGAGCGTTGGCATCAATTAATTGATAGTTGAAAGCTTCTTCCAGTTCTAGAAGCCCTTCTCTCTCTTCGTTTACCACCCCTCGCTCCTTTCATTAAATCCTAATAATCTGACATGGACTAATAACCAGTTTAGTTAATCTGAAAAACTAGGAAGAGGTCAAGATATGCTTCCCCAAAATGCACGATAGGGCTTAGGCTCTCTATTTCTGATGATCCCGACAACTATCTATCACCTCACTTGCTCATTTCTAATCAACAAGAATGATATTTACCAGAAAGTTATAATTGTGAGAGGAATTTAAAGTAGTTTCCGGGTTGAATGAGTCA
Organism: Neltuma alba; assembly: GCF_004799145.2. Classification (NCBI taxonomy): domain Eukaryota; kingdom Viridiplantae; phylum Streptophyta; class Magnoliopsida; order Fabales; family Fabaceae; genus Neltuma; species Neltuma alba. Next base: position 26,904 of record NW_021637392.1, read on the forward strand.
TGATTATGACAAGTTATAAAATTGTTAATGATCGAAGAGAGGATGTGAATGGCGTATATCTCACACGTGTCAATTCTTTAATTAAAGAAAACTACAGTTTTGTTTCATTAGTAAGCTTCTTCAACGTTGTCATAAAGATTATTAAAAGATGAAGATTCGTTGCCCCAGAATACACGATTGGGCTTAACGTAACCTCTCCATTTATGATCGATCCTGACAGTTGCCGGCAATGTTCACTGCACAATATTAGGGGGCGAACAGCAATAATATATGAGATTACAAGCGGAATCATATTCACAATCTCCCACTTGCATCTTTCATACCATAAGGTTTTAAGGCCTTAGCATCTACGTTTTGCATTAAAATTGAGTTTTATTCACTCAGTTATGATTAATCAAGATAATAATTCATTGAATTGAATTAATCTGCTCAACCGCGAATTTGTGGTTTTGAACTTGCCGAAGTCTCCTATGTACGTACCAAGAATAATACAATGACAGAGTTCTGGAAAAGAAAAAGGTGACATGCATATAGGGTTGAACGTGCGAAGAGGGGAGTCTTAAGAGATTATACTCCTCCCATCCTTAATATAACACCTAATTGAGAAGTTGATATTAAAGATCTATTTCACATTTATTAAAAAAAAACAACAGAGAGAGACGCATACCAAAACCACTTCAAATAAAAAATTTTTATCTCCACTCATTCCTTCAGTTATCAATTTAGTGGACGAAGTTTAATTTTAATCAACTAAATTTCTAAATTCTGATACGAATAACTAAATTATGAGGGTAAAAAATTAGTTAAAATTGGTTTAAAATAATAAATGTGTAAAAAATTTATTTTCTTCTTGAAAAAATATTCATCCTTATGGAGAGCCGTGGTGAATGAGCAGAAAAAAAGAGGTGTGTGAGAGAGATAATTAACGCAATGATATAATTAATGAGGGAAAATTTTTTTAAAAAAAAAGATCAAAATTTCAAACACCTTTATGTTTTGTTTGGATGGAAAGAAAAGCTGAGAAGAAAAAAAAAATAGGAGGAGAGAAAATTAAGAGAAGGGAAAATATTATCACCCCTCTTATTTGGATGACGGAGAGAAAATAAAAGGGGAAAAAAAGTAAATATGTTAATGACTAAAATAATCTTATTTTTCTGTCAAAATAATCATGTTTAAAATCACTCCCAAAATCTTACAAAAAAAAATCACTCCCAAAATCTATATCTTATAATTAATTTTTTGTGGTTAAAATGTTACAGTTTTAACGCTTATAAAAATCTTAGTTGACAATGTATATATTTTTTAGTGAAAAAAATTAACAATGTATGTATTACATGCATGAATGATAAAATAGTTATAAGGACGCAGGTGAACAAGTACCACCGACCCCACCGGACCTATCCTCTCATTCAATATTTTACCCTTTTCTCGGTATATTTCCTTAATTGTGTGAAATTGCCAAGTCGACCAGCTGGAAGGCGTAAAGTGGAATTTTTTTTTTTTAATCTGTCCCATGTTTAATGAATAAACGTGTTTTTGGCGAACACATACTGTCTCCTCTTACGTGTCACCTCGTATTTAGAATTTGCAAGTTTGTTTGGTTTGTTATTATGTAGATTATTATTCACAAATATATTAAATATGAGTGAAGTGAAAAAGTCATTAAAAACTGGGATGGTACAATTTTTTATTCCTAAAATTTCATCTCATTTTGATTTTGGTTTCTTAAATTTTACTTTATTTTGGTTTTGATACCTAAAATTCAAAACCAATGATTTTAGTTTATGAGATTTAACTTCATTTTGATTTGCCTAAATATTTTTGGTCCCTGAAATAAGGATCAAATTTTAAGCACCAAAATAATTGATTTTAAGGTTCAGGAATCAAAATCAAAATGAGATCAAATCTCAGGAACTGAAACTAGCGATTTCAAATTTTTGGGACTAAATTCAAAATTATATCAAATTTCAAGAATATTAAAAATAGTATTAACTCTAAATTTTAATAGAGTTAATAAAATTTAGTATTTTTTTTTAAATTCTAATAAAACAGTGAGGAGTGACTATTTAATTTTTCAAGAAATAAATGTAGACCTGGTCATTTTTCCTCCACAGGACCTGAAGAATTCTCCCTAGGGCCCTGATACATTAGAAAGCGATAAACGTTCCTTTGGTCCATAATACAAGGTGACATGTCTATATCAATGATCTGACAGCCATAAGTATTCAAAACAATGCACGCGCTTTGGCATCCAAATTAATAAATGCCCATTGAAGGAAATCTCAGGGACTTAATCTAATCAACTAAATTTGCCAAACAGTTACACCCATTCTAAGTCATGTTCGTTCCATACAGACTCATGCTTCCTTCACCATAATCTAAATGGCTATTTTTTTTTCTTTTTTTCCCCATTGAGAGGATCCAAGTCCTTGTTCCCGAGGTTTCAATGCAAAACGTGGAAGTGAGTGAAACAGAGATGGTTAATTTATCCACTCCCTTTCTGTTTGCCGTCAAATGTTATTATTTGGATATGGTGGCTTCAGGTGCAATATAGTTACTGTGTGTGTGTCTCTATATATATAAATATATGCTGAGCTGAATATTAATAATACAATTGCTATTCCCATCCATTGCATAGATAATTTCGATAGGAGATCGTGATGATGAGATTCGTATAAATCAAATTAATATGTATGAAATGAATCTCTCTAAACAATTAAAAAAAAATCAAACACTCATCAATTCTCTATTCTGGGTGTGACTAGAATCTATGACCCATAGAGACAACTCTGATCTATTATCAATCTGACATCTCACGTGTTATTCAAACAAATGTGGGACAAAACGCAGTTTTAGCAGAAAGCATTTAACAAAACCAGAGTATGCGGCAAAACCAAATGTAGCCGTAGATCATCAGACGTCAGAACCTAAGCTCTGTTGGGCACGTAGTCCGGTTGTGCACTGGACTGAGGAAGAAAGAGAAAATAGAGGGGCAATGATATATAAATATAGTCTCAGTGGAGACGAAAAGAACAAACAAAAGGAGAGTAAATCAAGGGCTATAATATAGTGTACAATACATCATTCTAGAAGATTACGCAGCCGTGCGGGTATAACAAAATGCCTATAAACCTAACACGTATACAAAAAGAATCTGACAATACAGCTGTACATATTCAAAGCTTAAACATACTTACATCACACTAATTTCAGCTATTTGGTAACATAATACCTCCGGTCCTATTTATAAGACTTCATTTATAGATTAGAAACGAGATTTTATAATTAAGACCGGAGGTAGTAGCTCACAACCTGTTTGGACGAGAACCAAGGTATAGATATGTTAAATGAATTAACCTATACTGAATCCTGATTCTGTGGTGGGGTAATAGGTTGATGTGTTTCACGATTCTTAATTTCAAATCCTTTTATTCTCAACATTTAAAAATTCTTACACAGATAAACTACCTAACCAGATACAATTAACTGCAGTCAGTTGAATATTGATGTGAAATCATTTTTTTAGGTTTGTGCTCAGCTGATAAAGTTGACACGTCCTCACTAAACGCACACTAAGTACTGCTCTCTTTTCTCCAAAATACATGTCGTTTTTTTTTCCCCAGAAACTTTTATGAAAGCTATTTTAATTTATATTAAATGATTTTTCGGTGCAAATTCATCATAAAACCCATCACAGTAAACATAGCAGGAGGCTCTTGTTGATGGTAGTGATTCGTGGTTAAAAAATATTGATGATGTTAAGTTGATTATCTTCTGAACGATTGGAATGGAGAGGTAGAGACGAAATAGATGAATATGAATAGCCTTTATAAGTCTGTTTCATGCTCTGCTCTGTTCCCTGTGTTTAAAAAAAAAAAAAAAAGAATCAAAGATGATGATCGAAGACAACAAAGCTCGTCTCATTAGGTGGGTTTAGCTACGTAGACACTTTATACAGAGAGATCGGGGAAGCTAAGTAGTACATATTTGATTAATGTAATATACAGTATTAGAGGGAATTAGTTTAAACAAGATATTCAGGATCAGATTGTTATTTAGAAAATTTGGCTACTTTTCTTCGTATATTTTAGATTCTAAAATATTTTGAATCTAAATTACATTTACTTTGCTGGTAAAAAATATTACATTTACTTTTTGCCTGTGGCACTAGTTTGCTGCATATATTGCTGCTACCTTAATGTACATTTCGGACTATAATTCTTCTCAAGGGAATATATATGGAAAGTGTCCATTGATATCAACTATCTAGATTTAACCCTTTTTTCCATTTAGATAATTTTGATATTATATATTTTGATAATTGGATTACTAAGTTATACGCACACAAATATAGATCGGCGGCGGCGGCGGCCAAGGTAGCTTAATGGAAGGTTCGAATAACATTGTGAAAGCGAGTGGTCAAGAAAGATGAATGTGAATAGCCTTTATATAAGGCTGCTTCTTGCTCTGTTTCTCTCTTTTTATATACTCAAAGGACACAACAACAGTAAGCATATTAATGAAAACCTGTCATCGCAAGTACATCAGCAAATGTACTTTCACGTTAACATTTGCTGTTCCATTTAATAAGTTCTTTTTTTTTTTACCATTCAAAGTCAACTACTATGCAACGTTACATTATAAGTCTAATCATTGAACTAGTCGACCACGTAGAGAAAGACAAAGTAATGATTCGAATATTTCAATCCAGTTTCCTTCCTTATCACTAGAAGACTTAAAACTAGCAATCTCTTGGTTATTGTAATTCTGGAGATGATTACCAGGCCATCTCTTACATGATCAGAATCTTATGAACTAAAATTAAAATTTTTTTTCTATTTCTATGTTGTCACCACTTATACAAATAACCTGTTATAGCTCTCTCTAGTATGAGTAGTCTGTAATTGCAAATATAAGGATTCAAATAAAGAACTATAATGACACCTATAAAAAAGACTCCAAATGCTCCAGCAAAACTCCATAAGAAGGTGTCTTGAAAATCACCCCCTTCCAAATGATGATGTTGCTTATTTTTCCCTGCTTTTGAGCAATTTTGCTACAGAGGTGGACCACATAGAAAAGGGTTCCCTTCATAACTGGTTGAATCAAAAGTTGTAAATTGATTTTTCATATCAGGTTTCATTCCAAATAGATTGTTATGAGCCACCGAGAAGGCAGACAAATAGTACAACTGAATTAGGTATACAAGAATGCGGCCTATCAAGTTGTTTTGTGAAAGATCAAGGCTTTCTATCTGCCTGAGGTTGAAAAATGTGTCTGGAATAGGCCCTTTCAATTGATTGTTTGACAAATTTAATGAATGGATAGTGCTTAATTGTCCAATTTGTGAAGGAATGTCACCTATCAATTGATTACTTGAGAGATCCAACCCAGACATGAAATTTAAAATGCTTCCTTTGTAAGATTCATACCTCCATTTTGTTGTAAAATCTACTTCTTGGTCTTTATACAATGTAATATTCTGCTTTTTTTTTTTTTCTGGTATAGAAACTTCACTGGTCAAGTGGTCAAAATCATACACTGACAATCTCATAGTCCATGACACAATAAAAATTCCTATTTCAGTTTCCCTTGGTGCATCCATCTTTCCGAATGCGATGTTATTCAAGCAACATGGTATACTTCCAAAAAGCTTATTTTGAGAAAGATCTAATAAGTCGATGTTCTTGAGCTCACATAAATGTATAGGAATAGAACCTTCAAATGTGTTTTCCTTTACCATGAGGACCCTTAGGTTCAAAAATGAGCTAATTACTCTTGGAACTTGACCTGAAAATTTGTTATTCTTCAAATTCAAAGTCAACAATAAGGAGGAATTAGCCAAAGTAGAAGGGAGAGGTCCCATGAAATGGTTATCCTGCAAATGCAAGTATTTCAAAGATGGCATATTCAGACACCTTGGCAAAGCGCCATTGAATTTATTATGAGAAAGGTCCAGATATGCAAGTTCAGTCAAGATGCAAAAGCTTTCTGGTAGTGAACCTGTTAAAGAATTTTGTGACAAAATGAGGTAATTCAAATGTTGAAGATTTCCAATCCAGTTATGTATTTCACCGAATAGTTGGTTGGCACTAATATCCAACATTTTTAACTTTGTACTATGGATGAACCCACCTTGAAAATTTCCTTTGAAGTTATTGTTGTTGAGACCAAGAAACAACAAATACATGAAATTTGATCTATTGGGCAGACATAGGCCGCTCAGATTGTTGTTTGACAACTTCAAAAATCTCAATTCATTGTTACCTTGACCAAATTCTTAGGGCAAGTAGCCAGATAAATTATTATATGACATGTCAAGATCATTCAGTTGTCTCATTTCACTTATTGAAGCGGGAAGAAAACATTGTAATGAAGTCGAAGACATGTCAAGAGAGATCAAATTGGGAAAAATGGAGCCAATATGAGAAGGTATTTCATCTCTAATGGGGTTAGAGGAAATATAAAAAGACTCCATGTGAAGCAATTTTGAGGTGGAATTGAGTTCAAAGGGACCAGTGAACAAGTTATGGTTGAGATTGAAATAATTGAATTTTGTGTTGTCTGTCAAAAGCCAGGACAGGAATGTGCTTGAAATGTTCAAGTTCACAAGGGATAGATATACCAAGTCATATTGATGAAGAAGAAAGCTAGGCATTGTTTTAGTGTTGGCTTCATTTAGAATGCAGTTGTGGATTCTGAAATACCTCAACTGGAAGGAAGTAATAAATGGGGGATTCTCAGTTTCAAGCCTGAGATTGGAGTTAGAGCATGAAATGTGAAAGATTTTAAGGTTGGAGTGGTTGGCAAGCAAAGAGAGTGAAAATGAGCCACTGAAATTGTCGTTAGTAAGAAAAATTGCTATTAGGGACCTCAGGGTGTGAAAGAGTAAGGAAGGAAAGGTTGTAATATCCCAATTTTTATGGATTTGAGTAAAGCATGATGAAGGAGAAATTTTTAGAGAAATTATTGAGATTAAGACCTTTCAAATATGGTATGAATAATTATAAAGTTAATATCAGGAATTTAGGACCTATTTTCTTGGAAACTTCAAAGAAAAATAGTTAGAGGATAATTTTTGAGCTGAGATTTTTAGGATAATTATTTTATGGAGCAAAGAAGCTAATGGAAGAAGAAAATTCATATAGATATCCAGGTGTGATTTCTGGAATTATTTGATTATCCAAAAAAAAACATAGAGAAGTATCAAATTGAAGGGAAAATGAAGACCAAAGGGCAAAATGGTCATTTCACATCCCTCATCCATCTAATATGCCCTAACACCTCCTCCCTTCTCATTTTGCTATGCTATTCAAAGGGAAAACACAGAGAGAGTTGAGAGACTTCGAGAGAGATCAAGAAGAGCAAAGGCGATCGGAGGAGGGAATCGATTTATACCAAAGTGGAAATCAAACAAGGTGAGTCTCTTGAATCTTCTTCCATCTTTGTTTTCTATTATTTGGTCATGTGTTGCAAGGCGATGATGAAGATGAAATTTGGTTTTTGAGGGAGAAAGTGAAGAGTATGACAGCCAAGCTATAGAAATCGTGCTTAATGGTTAGGATGAAGTTTGTGGTTGAGATTTCTGCACTTGCTTTTTACGGTTGATTGCTTTGGTTATAGTTTCTGAAACAGGGGTTTGAGGATTTAAGGAAATGGCTTCTAGTTTGGGTAATAGATGATTAACGAGTCTAAATATAACTAATTATTTTATGGTTGTATGATTATAATATGTTGATTTTATATGCTCTGTGTAGTTATTGAGGGATTGGAGAGGGTGTGCTTTGAATAAGGAAAATTCCAGACTTAATGATGGAAGGACGCTGTTCGATTTTGCTGGTCAAGAAGCATTTGAATGCTAAACGCATGAGCTATAAATATATATATATATATATATATATATATATATATATAACACAAAGCCTTTTGAGACCGGAGCATTGGGAGAAAGAATTGGGCTCTTTATATATTCTTTTGGTTTTGGCTCCACGTTCTGAATTATAGTGAACAGACTTTCTTGGAGTTAAAATGGAAAAGTAATGCCAAAATCTAGAATTTTCATAAGCGAAGGAAATTGTTGAGATTGGGAACTAATTAAAGCATGATATGTATGTATATGTTTGGTGTTTATCTCAGCAGCGTTGATGTTATAACTTGAGGGATGAAACTAAATCCCATGGTATTAATTATGTATACCTGATTGATAGAGCAATCTGGCATTTTTGAAGGAATGGTGTAGAGGGTAAATATATATATATATATATATATATAATGAGGAATAAAAATAATGTTTTAGTTGAAGGTTGATGCTGGAAAAATTTAGAAACAGTGGCAGAATGGTGCTGTTCGAATTATAGTGGTGTTTGGGGTGTCTAAATGCAAAATGTTTAAATAGGAAGTTTATAGGCTTATATAAATGTTATATTATGGATATGTATGTCTAATAGGAGTCTTAAGAGGATGGAAGTTAAATGTGATGCCCCGTTAAAATGATCATAAAGGATTTAAATTATAAGGAATTTGTTTATGTGTTAATGTAACGCTCTAGATGAATATCTAGATATATATATATATATATATATATATATAAATCTGCCCTTGCTCAAATAATTTATAAGATTTGATATTTGTTCAAATCCATTAACAAAGGAGCCAAGAAGGAGACAAGGGGAAGGGAGTATGGAAGAAAAAGCAAAAAGTAGTAACTCTTTTCCTTTAATAAGATTGTGCATTGATTGCCACATACTTGGATGTGCCTTTGTGCTGATTGTACATGAGAATATGTAAGTTGCATTTGCATGATAATAATTGTCATGACAATATGTACTGGTTTCTATTTATTTTGGAATATGGGCACAATAGATAGCGATTGGCTATATGGGTGTATGATGTATGTGCATCATTGATTATATTTGGATGCAAGGTGTTGTTCTCTTTGGCCTATGTAGCATGTTGTTTGTGATCTTGTATGATTACGTGAAGGAAATTTGTTACTATTGAGATTCTTTAGAATCTCACCCCTTCTTCCATGCAATACAACAAGAGCAAGTACTCCCAAGGGCAAGGGAGTAGTGATCGGTGGAGTTTGAAGATGCAGGAAGCTGGCGATCTTTTGTACATATATATTTTGCTTAAGATGCATCTTATTTTGAAGTGAAAATATATTGTATATCAATTTTGGTATGTAAATATTCCGTCTTAAGGAGGTGGCTAAGGGCAGATAAACCATGATAACTGCTATTGAAGGAAATGATCAATATTTTGATATATAGTTATTATTTTGTCTAAAATTATATGTATCTGTATATATAACTCATTGTATGAGCCTATGGCCAGAATATTGAACGTTAGATCCTACTAGCTATAATTGATTTGATATAAAATCCAAAAGGCTGGATGGAAAAAGAATGGGTTTGATGGTTGAATATGAATCATGGGTCTTAGATGGTCTTTACTGTTTTTGTAAAAGGGTTAAATCAGGTACTCAAACCACTGGACATGTTACTTTGAAATCAAATTTTTGAAAAATCTAAAACTTTTTAGAAAATCTCATTCCTTGAACAGGATCAGACTTTGTGCTTGGGAACTAAAAAAAATTTTTTTTGTCTTCCCCAAGATTGGAACCTGGCTTTTAATGATTCAAGATTAAATCAAATAACTCTATTGGCGAATACTCAATTAATGGATTATTTTCTTTTCATCGCAGATGCTGTAAAAGATGATGCGTACCTTGTGGCAACGATCCCGTCAGGTTGTTCACGCTTACAGTCAATAGGGTGAGGGAAGTGAGAGACGTAATAGATTCTGGAATACTGCCCTCCAGGTAATTACCATCAAGCCCCAGCTCCTTCGGATTACGTGAATGAGAAGGGTCTGCCAATATCAAATGGACATGTGTGCGTTAAGGCACAGCTCCTTCAAATTAATTAATTAGTATATATGTTGTAAAATTTATTGATAATGAATTGCTAAGTAAGAAAAAGTCATCTGATGTCCTGCCCATTGACATTTCATTCAACTCTCTCAATTAAATAAAGGCACATAAATTCTTCAGTTGAGATGATTATATGACAAAAGTAAATAATTTGACTTCCCAACAAAATCAAGAAAAACAAAGAAACTTTCATATATTTAATGCAGAAAACTTTGTCCATATATTGCTTTTAGGATTTTTCTTAAAATGATGGCCCAGTAATCTTTTTTCTAAAAATAGATATACTTTTGATGCACGTTTTAGTAACTGCATATGTCACTCAAAATATAGGATAATATGGAAGACAAAGATTTAGCACCGAAATATGGGAATTCTTTGAGCATATTGTCTTGTAAGTTCAACACTTCCAAGTTCACCAGTCGGATATCGCCAAACAGCTGTCTCACAAACAACATGTGATCAGTTACTATGAATGTTAGTGCTTATAAAGAATTATAAAAAATAATTCATATAATTAATATCATCATCCTCTTCATAATTTAACATGAAGTGAAAGTTTGATGATGTAGTGTTTATTAAGCTTGTTTTGGGCCCCTCTATATATCCAAGAAAATATCCTGCTTAGTAATTTATTTTTAAAAAAATATTACAACACAAATCAAAAACGTACGTTTAGTATACTCAAACATTTTCTAAATATGCTGTTTATTATACTTTTTTTATAATAGAAGTAATAAAACTTTTGGTACTCAAATTTAATTTGTCTCCGTATCAATTTGGTCTGTGCAGTTTAATTTCAATCAAGTTCTAAAGTTTCATGTGCAATTTACTCCCCTCTGCCATCTATAAATATAACATAATTAAATTAGTAGATTATATAGTTTGTTAAAATTGATTAAAGATAATAAACATGTAAAAAATTGTTTTTTTTTCCAAAATAATCATCTATTTATGGAGGAAATGGAGAGAAATGGTGAATGAAAGAAATTGAGTAAGAAAAAGATACGTATGAGAGAGAATAAATGAAGCGATATATACATATAATTTTGGGAGAAAAATATAAAATTGGTTCAAATTTCATAAAAGCAAAGTCACTTATAAAAGTGTCTTATAAATAGAGAGGAGGGTTCTCATCTTGAATTCATGCTGGTTAGAGAGAAAGCACATGTGCGTTTAGGATTATATATATCAATCATAATGACTAATTTTGTATGATACGAAACTTTTGGGACTTGATTTATAACAATTAATTAAACTTTCATGGACCAAATAAATAAGTGAATCATTTATATCTTGTAACACGAACACTTCCAAGTTCACCAGCCTGATATCACCAAACGGCTCTGTCCCACAAAACAACATGTGATCAGTTACTATGAATGGGTATAAAGAATTATAAAAAATAATTCGTATAATTATTATTATCATCCTCTTCATAATTTAACATAAAAAATATTTAAAAAATTTAATTTGTCTCCGTTATCAATTTGGTCTATGAATTCCTGAAGTTTCATACGCAATTTTACTGCCTTTGATAATATCTTTAAGATACAAATAAGAAAAAGTCCCTTAAAAAGACACTTAAATAACCTAAATTCTTATTTAAGTTATTAAATTTGTCAAATTTCTAATCAAGTCACATGACCCAAGGAAAGATTTTAAAATTTTGTGAAATGACTATAATGCCCTTTTCATTATAATGTTCCAAAACTTGTTAAACTTTTATTCAAAGACTTACACAAGTATATTATGGAGATAAAAAATGTTAATTTAGAATTGAAACGTGTTGACTACGAAATAAAACATATTGGTTTAAAATTCTTCTCTTTTGGTTTCTGATGAAAAAGGCATTAGAGTCATTTTATAAAATTTTAAAATTCTTTTTTGGGTCATGTGACCTGATTAAGAATTTGACAAAATTTAATAACCTAAATAAGAATTTGAGCTATTTAAGTGCCTGTTTAAAGAATTTTTCTATAAATAATAAATTATGCAGATTATATAGTTTGTTAAAATTGGTTAAAGGTAATAAATATATAAAAATGTATTTTTTCCAAAAATAATATCCATATTTATGTAATATACTGTGTATATACATGCATGAATGATAGAATAGTTAAAAGAAAGAAGGTGACCTGACGAGTAATTCCCACCCAAATCCAATTCTTGAAGGTTAATTTAGATCAATTTAGTTCATGAAGGTTAATTTTTATCAATCAAGACCCTAAAGTTTCATACACAATTTTACTCTCTCTAATGCTGTCTATATGGTACAAATAATCGAATTATGCTGATTATAAAGGTGGTTAAATTGATTAATGTAACATCCTTATTTTTATCTAGTATTTAATTAAATTTATAAATAAATATATTTTAGTATTAAGTTAATAAAAAATTTAGATATAGGCAAATTATTATTATTATTATTATTTTAATAATGTTTTTGTGTGTGAGTGTGTGTGTGTGGATGATATTCTACAAAATTATACCATGGTATAGAAGTCCCACATTGACTAATCTTTAGAGTGAAGGAGTTTGAGGAGCCTATATATAGGAGATAGTAGGTGAAACTTGAAGTGAGTAAATAATTTTCACACATATCTGAGATAGTCTCAGAAAAGTGCTAGTTTTGAGTTTATTAACCGTTGGATCGGACTGAAATTTGGTCAGCCCATTTGGAACATCCAAATCATTAATTTCAATAGTTGGATCATCATTTTGATCTCCGAGTTACAAGTTATTAGGTACGTTTTTAACTTTTTTTTTTAGATTTAGCAGATAGAGTCCTGAATAGTAAATTAGCATTTTTAAAGTTCGTTCACCGTTAGATTAAGCTATAATTTGGAGGATAGTATCATAATAGATAGGAAATTAAATATCAATGGTCAAATTAAGGGTTTAACTTCTGTAGTGAGAATAACCTGGCTCGTGTTAAATCTATTTATCTAAGTCATTTAAAGATAGAACAAAAGTTATAAATTACGGTTTGTCTATTTACGTTATGAATTTGATGATTCTAATAATATAATCTAATAATTAAAGGATACTTAAGTAAGAAAAATTTAGGAATCGAGTCTAAATTATATATATTTTCATTCCAAACCTTAGAAAAATGTCTTTTAGACTAGAATTTTGAGTAAAAATTAAAGCTTTTAGAGGAGGAATTAGAGGCTAAAATTTTGTGAGTATCTACTCTAATATTATAGAAATAACATTTTAATTTCATTTGTAGATATAAACTCTATTGTGGCATTTTCGAGGTTGGACTTTGATTGTATTTGACTGTTAGCTAGGAGACCAGGTAACCAAATTTCTATCTGTTACATGCTCTAGTATGACGTTGGTGAGTAGTTTTATAACTAATTTTATAAAAATATATTATGTTTTGTATGAATTGTCTTGTGGGATACTATTTTAAAAAGAATTGACACAGTTTGTATTGCAAGAAATTGATGATCATGATTATGATGTATTATTATGAAATTCAATTGATTATGCATATAAATGTGTCATTTTGAACCCTGTGCATCTATTTTGGGTGGAGAAAGGAGATAATTGGAGTTATTGAGATTCATATACTTGCCACGTGGTATTGGCCTCCATATGGAGCTTTATGGTTGGCCGCTATTATTGTTCCACTAGTTTTTCAAGGGACTACGACACCCCACTATTTCTTCGAGGGGGGGACCAATAGTCCACCGAGTGCTCCGTGGTCTTTGGCCGGTCCACATCACTCGTGTGGTGAGCTTGTCAAAGTTGCCAGTCAAATAGGAAGAACTTAGCCTATAGGTCCAGTCGGCGACAATAAGGAGAATATAAGCATGGATTTTGGTTCAGGGATTGCATATGACATGGATATTCATTGATATTTATATCTTTTAAATGAATGAAAAGCGTGTTATTTCTTTTAAAATATATCAATTGCATGAGATTAGTAGAAATATTTGTCTTATATGATTATTGTGAGTTTAAATGTTAAATAGATGTCTATCAACTATTATTAACTCTATGTATCCCATCTGACACCTCACTAGCCCTTGCTAGGGTGTGTGATAGGTAGGGATTTAGTTACTGAGACGTTATCTCACTCCCGTTGCTTTAACATTTTCAGGAAACAATACGTTAGTGGGACCTTCGGGAAAGACTCCTGAGGCTCGATAGCTGTAGCTGACAATGTAGAGCTTCTGGACCTTATTTTATGCAATTTTTTGTATATCGCCACGCATCAGGACTGCATTCATTTGGAATTTATTTTACCTTATCATATTTTTATGTCATTTGACTTAGTGAATGTATTATACCTTCTATCTTTGGTTTATTTTGTTCGAACATTGGACTAGAGTGCTGGTAGTGGGCCTGAGGCCCTTAATTATTGTGGATCCACGATGTGATAATAGTAATTTTTGCAAGTTTAATTGTTGCTAGTATTGACTATATAGTTAGATCTAAACTGCTATTATAATATATTAAGGCGTGTTGTTTTATAATCTGCTTGTTAGCTATGATTACAGATATAGGTTATTCTTTTTTTAACCATGATAGCCTTATTTGAAGTCGAATGCTTTTCTATTATGGTTAGCCCCTTAGTTATGTGACTGCTTTTACATAACCATGATAGGGTATGTTTACTAGTTTTATTCCTTTCTATCATGGTTAGTTATAGTTAGTAAGTAGCGATATTACAATTAAAGGTAACAAATGTGTACAGATATATTTTTCTTCAAAAATAAAACCCATATTTTTGGAGAGAAAGAGTGAATGACAGAGAGAATAAGTAGGAAAAAGATATGTGAGAGAATCAATGAAGTGATATGGAGGCAAAAATATTAGAAGTTGCAAAATAACTGTATCTTATAAATTAAAGCAGAGAGGGTATATTCTTATTCATCTCATCATGCTTACAGTTTTATCTGCAATCCTTGAAAAGGGCTATCATCCTTGAGTTAATGGTTAGAGAGCACATGTGTGTTTAGGATTATATATCTTCAAGCCACAAGGATTAAATATGGATATGATTATGAAACTTTAGGAATTTGAATGATAACAGTTACTTAATTTCAAGGACCAAATCGATGAGTGACCATAATATCTATATATATATATATATATATATATATGCATGAATGATAAAACAGTTAAAAGAAAGAGGGTGACCTGACAAGTCATTCCCATCCAAATCCAATTCTTGAAGTTGGTGGAAAGGGAGAAAAGAAGAAGCATTGAGTGACCATTTGATGTGCCTCAACTCATAGGGTCTTGCATTGTTCAAAAGAAGGCTTACGACTCTGTGAGTGGAGTTGTCACACTCTACAACCTCCCAAGTGCAGCAATCAGAGAAGGTTTGGTTATTCCAAGAAGGAAGAGAAGAGCCATTTGGGTAATGGAAAGCTTCTTTCAATTTCATAAGAGCTTCTCTCTCTCCTTTCAAGCACCCCTCAATTCCTCCACTAAACGCTAATAGCAGTAATATGAATATGGTTGTGGCCATCACCCACCACACATCTTCTCTCACTGAATACCCCATTTTTCAGTATATGCTTCCTTATTTGCCAATGTCTTCGATTACGTCCTCTCTATCTTTATATATAGGCAGTAGGGAAATTCAACTGAGAAAAAGGTAACAACTGGGCAAATTAAAAAAACACAGCACTTAGTGGCAAACAACCAATAAAGCTAACAACCATGCAAGACTTGAAAAGTGAGTCACAACCAAGACTTGAAAACCATGTCACAGTCAAACCTCGGTTGGGGGTGTTAATTTGATAACAATTACATTGGGTAATGTGATTTATATTTTGATTAACTTTTATAAAAGTTACTCCCTCCGTTCCTTATTATAAGAGACAAATAACCGAAGTACGTTGATAAAAAAACAGTTAAAATTAGTTAAGAACAATTAATGTGCAAAAAGTATAATTTTTTTCCAAAAATGCCCTCATTAATAAGGAGAGGGAGCATGAGAGAGAACAATTAAATTATTAAAAGAAAGAGAAGTGAGAGGGAGAGAGAGAGTGAGTTGGAGATAATAAATATGGGTAAAATAGTAAATCAACACAAAAAGGTAGAGACAACTTGTAAGTGTCTCTTATATATAGGAACATGCCATAAGCATCAAATGTCTCTTATAATAAGGAACGAAGGGAGTAGTTTGTAAAGTAGAAAAGTTGTTTGAATTATAGTTGGATAAATAAGTTTAGTTTGTAGAATGACCAAAATGGGTATATCTTTTATTAAATAATGAAAAACGATTAAAAATATGAATTTACAAAATAGAATAATTTTAAATTATTATAATTGGAAGAAGTTATATTTAATGAATAAAAATATATTTAAATTAGAAATCATAGTAATATGAAAATTTGAATCAAATAATATTACATAATTAATTAGATAATATACTCTGCATAATTTATATAAATATAAAATGAAAAATGATATTAAAAACTAAAAATTTTATAAAAAGTTAAGTTAAAAATTATTTTCACTAAAGAGAGTATAAAAAATAAATAATTAAAAACTGATTGAGAAGTATAAGAAATAAGAAGATAGAAGCATAAAAATATAAATATAAGGACAAAAATGTCTCTTAATTTCAAAAAGTTGTTTTTGCATAAGTCATAAGTAAGTTTCAGATGCTTTTGCAATCATGCTTAAAAAAGTAACTTTTGGCCCATAAGTGGGATTAGCCAAAAGCCATGATAGACAGTTCCTAAATTTACAAATTGCCATGCGAGCATGAAATGAACAACATTTTAAGATTGGAGTAGTCGGCAAGCAGAGATAGTGAAAATGAGCCATTGAAGTTGTCGTCGGTAAGAAAAATTGCTGTTAGAGACCTCAAAGTATGAAAGATTGAGAAAGATAAAACGTAGAGCCGGGAAAACGGGCCGAGCCCATCGGGCCGGCCCGTTTAGGCCCTGAAATTATGAGAGCCGGGCTTGATATTTTTATCTTAAAATGAAAAATAAGCCCTGGAGGGCTGGCCCTGGAGGGCCGAGGGCTTAAAAGGACCGGCCCTGGAGGGCTGCGGGCCGGCCCTTTTAAGCCCTTTTATAATTTTTTATTTTTTAAATTTATATAATATTAATGTTATTAATTTTTTACATTGTTAATAATATTTCAAATATTTAGTTATTATTATCATTTTAAAATTAAATTTAGTTTTAGACAATAATTTATCCAATTAAATTTTAAAAAATAGGTTAATTTGGACTTTAATAATGATTTGATTTATATTATATGCGTTGATATTTTTAAATTATATATATATTTGATAATAGAATATTTTTATACTTATATAACTTGTGATTCTATAATTTGAATTAGAAATTCATGAGTTTCAACAACAATGTTTCTCACATTAAAGTAAAATAATAGTTAGATTGCAAAATTTAAAAATAAAATTCTTATAAAGAAGAAAAACTTGGTATTTTTGTTACGAAAGAAAAGCATACTTACGAAGAAAAGTAATTAATTATAGTGATAATGAAATTTCAAAAGATTAATGATAGTGTTTATTTATTGCACAATTGCATTATAGATAAAACTTTTAGATGTTGTTATCTTGTTAATGAATGTTTTAGATGTTGATGAATATTTATATATGATGATATTTTATATTTGTGACTTAATTTTATTCATATTTATGTCTTTTATTAATAATTTCATTGGTTTATTTTTATATTTTTATAAAAAAATATGATAAATATAAAAAAATAGTATTTTTTCTTAAACGGGCAAAAAGCCCGCGGGCCGGCCCTGGCCCTGTAGCTTAAGGGCCGGGCCTAACAAATTGAGGTATTTTGAAAATTCCAGCCCTAGAGAGCCGACCCTTTTAAGCCCGCCAGCCCTGAAGGGCTGGCCCTGGAGGGCCGGGCCGGCCCTGATTCCCGGCTCTAATAAAGCGTACTAAGGACGTCAAATTACCAAGGCATTCAGAGAATTGCCCCTCAGATTTAATGGAGGAAAGATCCAATAATATAAGATTCTTCAAATTGCATAGGCCTCCTGCAACATATACCATTTTTCTTCATTAAATTTATTTATATCCTCAGAACAATGTATTTAAATTAATATAAGATCCCAGGAAAAAAGCCTGAACATTGAGCCCAAAAATATAAGTAAAAATAAATGAAATATTGAGAATGCATAAAGAAAAATAAGAAATATAAAGTCATTTCCTTTTATTAGTTTTAGCCTGTCCATGTGTGTAAACACGGCTCGATCTTATTATTATTTTGTCAGTTGTTATTTGTTTTGACTACATAATTTAAACTACTGCTTCCAGGGGGGAGCGAGTTGCCGCATGCTAGTTAAGAGATCGATTGGAAATCTGTTTCATTGAACAGTTGACTCAATTTGCACGAGCAGGAAAAATATATTTGGCCGTTTAATTAAAATATAAAAAAATTTATCAGCAAATTTGATGTTTATTGGCGAATACTCTCAATTAATGGATTAATATTTTCTTTTCATCGCAGATTCTATTAAATATGATCCGTATTACCTTGTTGTGGCAATGACCCTTTGAGTTTGTTGTGGCTTAATGTCAACTATGTGAGGGAAGAAAGAGACGTAATATATTCTGGAATACTACCCTCCAAGTAATTTGTATCAAGCAACAGGGACTTCAAATTACGTGAATGGGAAAGATCTGCCAAATGCCAAATGGAAATTTGTAGATTAAGCGAGTGCCCAATAAATATACACACACATGGGGCATATGTGGAAGGTGCTGATCTCAGTAATGAGCACCATGATACTTCTCACTGTGATGAAATCTAAATTATTGAGATATAGTTTTAATGGTTTAAATTTAAAATTTTTAATCAGTAATTTTTAAATAAAAAAATTATTTTTTTAAAAAAACTTACTATTAAGATATTACCTTTATTTTGGATTATATATCTATTGAAAGAAAAAAAAATTTAAAAGTATTAAGTATAATTTTAGCCATCCATATCAAATCTGAATAGTTAAGATTCAATGAGCATTAAGGTGTTTACCGTGATAAGTACTAAAATTGATTTCAAGCTTATGTAGTAAAAGGTATTTGGATGGGGCATTTATGCATATATAAATATAAAATGTTTTAATGAGTTGTCATGTTTCCATCATATGTATGCTGAGTATATAATAAAAAGGTCATCTTATTCAACTCCCAATATTCTCAAGAATTTCTAAAGTCTGACTAATTATTAATTATCTAATTGAAGACACGCAAATTGTTGAGTTGAGGTGATTATATAGGAGAAGGCAAATATATAGATAAGTATATTAATAAATCTAATACCAACTGACTTCCCCTCACTTTCAGGCACCCCTCACTTTCTTCACTAAATCCTAATAATATGAACATGATTATGGCCATCACGCACCACACATCTTCTGATCTCACTGAACGATACCCCATTTTTCAGTATGCTTAATTAGCTTCCTTGTTTGCCTATATATGTCTTCCACTACGTCCTCTCTATCCATCCATGTATAGGCCGGGAGGAGACTCATTTATTGCTCTCCGCGTTCCAAAGCAGTACACGAGTTGACTCATTTGTGGAGAAATGACTCAGACTGAGGATTAAAAGAACACAGCACATACTCAGTGGCCAGCCACCAATAAAGCTAACAACCATGCAAGACGCGTGACGACCGAGTCACAGTCAAACAGTGGGGGGGCTGGTGTAATCTAGCCATTGGCCAGTGAAAAGAATTAAATTATTAAGCATTTATAAAAAGATTTTCACAAAATAATTAAAAATAATAATAAATCACAGACTCATCAATCCTCTGTTCTGGGTGTGATTATAATCTATGACACATGGAAACAAATCTGATCAACTAGAAATCTGACATCTGATGGACTATTCAAATAATGTCGGGACAGAGCGCAATTATAACAGAAAAGGTATAACAAACCATAGTATACACAGCAAGAACCTCATACAAACCAATAATCATTTCTCCTATGTTGTATCGGCCGTATGGTTAACAAATGACGTAGTTTCCTGTTGAATGGGCCGTGATTATAACAAAAAATACAGATAAAGTTGCTGATGTGATTTCTGTAATATACTTCCTCCGGTTCTAAATATAAGAGCTAATTGATGAGACCCTAATTCACTGTCTCTCTATTTAATAACTAAAGGAAACTTAAGTTTTGTTTTATAAATGAGCTTTAAGGTTGTTGGCAGCTAATTCTACCAATCCAGAAAGTATTCTCTCAGAATGCTTCACTTCGTACCTGATGCAGACTTAAACCGTTTGGTGTGGAATATAAGGAAAAGATGAAGACTCCTTGCCCCAAAGGCCAAAGTACACGACTAGGCCCAACCTCTCATCACTGTCTGATCTTGACTACTGTTGCTTACACTTGATATACTTGTAAGTTATATCACAACTATTCAAAATCATTGTATGAAGTTTATGGCTTTACAGTCTAGTGCCATAAAAGCTCTCATATGAGTAGAAAGCCACGGGTTTAATCTCACCTATAGCCACAAGCCATTAGTCGCAACTAAACACAGGGCAATAATGGTTGGTCAATATATAGTCAGTGATTATAAAGGGTAATATAGATATTTTACGAAATGAATTTCTCAAATAAATAAAAAATTAATACGCCAAACAGTTATTAATTATTTGCCTGCTCCATGCTCCATCCCTACTCTTTCTCTATGTTGATTTAGAAGTATGAAGCCAAAGCAGAGACAAGTACATAGACAACATGTGTGCGCAATATTCTTATCAAATTATGTCGTTATGCTTGAATGAGACTGCAGAGCACAATACATGGTGAGAACTTTCTGAAACTTAGAAAGCTTAATGATCTCAACACAAATTAAAATAACGTGCATAAAACTTCAATATTTTGAACTTTCATGATCTCATTACGGAGCGAGGAACACTTCATCTGAACAAATGAATGACTTTGTGAGTGCATGATTACTTCATCTAGACATGATTCCTTCAAGAAACTTCTAAAACCGAAAAGAAAAATCAATATCTTCACTTCAGTCTTCACTGGTCCTTCCAGAATGGCAAGAAAAGGAAAGTGAATGCATTCTTCTCTGGAGATATATTTATTACCAAATTTTTCATATTGACCACATTTAATTGATCACAATTCCAAAAACCTGTACTTGTGTCATGATTCTGCCAAATATTAGTGGGACCCAAAGAGGACACGTGGCTTATGATCACCCGAGAAGTATGGTGCCTTTGCATGATGCTGTTAGCAGTAACCGAATGGAATCTCAACAATATGAAAGCAATGCTATATGCGGAGGGCGGTTGGGGAGAGGGGTGTGGATGATTTGTGTGAATTCTCTCTCTGGTCCCATTCTTAGGAATTCTCTCTCTGGTCCCCTGTTTCTGTCAATTTATTTACAGTACTATTTGAATGTATCCTTGTATGCTTATAGGCGGCCGGCCCATAATCTCAGTGATGAAAAGTGAGTCACAACCAATAAAGCTAACGGCCAAGAGTCCAAGACTTGAAAGCCGAGTCACAGTCAAACAGTTGCGGGGTGGTGTAATCTAGTCATTGGCCACTGATCGCACAGACTTGTAAAAAAATAAAATTATTATGTATTTATAAATAGAATTTCATGAAATAATTAAAAAATAATAAATCACAGACTCATCAATCCTCTGGTCTGCGTGTGATTACAATCCGTGAAACCGAACAATGTTGGGACAAAGCACGATAATATCAGAAAATACACAGCAAGAACCTCATGCAGACAATGAGCATTATAAGCATTTGTCCTCCTCGGTCGACCGGAATATGGTTATAACAAATGATGTACTACCTGCAGTATTTAATATAAGAATTAGTTGAAGATTTAATTTGATCTTAAATATAAAACCCAATTTATTTTGTCTATCATATTTATCTATTTTTTCACCAAGTAATTTCTATAATGATTAGCAAGAATTATTTTAATACACAATATTAATAAAGATATTTTAGGAAAGACAATGTCTATTTATTATGTATGTTTAGTACAAATAACTAACTTAACTAATTTTCTTAATAGTTGTAAATTAGTTGTCTAACTCTTTCACAATAGTTTCTCATTGAATAAGTCGTGATTATAACAGAAGATGAATGATAAAGTTGCTGATGTCATTTCTGCAATGAAAGAAAACATGACTTCTGTTTTATGAATGAACCTTTAAGGTTGTTAGAAATTACTTGACCTAATGCCGAAAGTATTCTCTCATAGTGCTCCCCTTCATAACCTGATGCAGACTTATATATAGTCGTTTAGTGTGGAAAATAAGAAAAAGATTCAAATTCCTTGCCCCACCGAAAGCAAACGACCGGGCCCAGTTTATAACTGCAAGTTATTAGTGGATCAGTTTAGAATGGTCTATAAGTAGCTTTTCAATCGTGATTTATGGAATACGAGATAAGTATGTAAAAAGAGATTTTTCTTGACTTACGTGAAACGTTTTTATAAGTAATTTTAATCATGATTTCAAACAGTATCAGTGTTTATCCTTCTTATTAAAAAAAAGAAAAGGGAACATGAAGCCAGAAGTAAACTACAGGTATAGAGCTTTCTACATGTTCATTTGTAAATGTTATGGCTAATTATGACAATTTAAGTATTAATCTAAACCAAATTTACAATTGAACTTGATTAGCCAAGGATAATACCACAGGAAAAAGTCAGAAAAATAGGATGGCTAACTAGCTAACAAGGAAGTTACATTTGAGCAAAACTGAGTCACAACCAAACATAGGGGACAATAATGGCTAGTTAACGTATAGTCAGTGATCCCAAGAGTTATATGGGGTAAAATTGATGTTGTCCAAAATGAATTACTTCTCAGATAATTAAAAAAAAAATACATCAAACAGTTTTTAATTATTTGCCCACTCCATACTCCATCCTATTCTTTCTCCATGTTGATCTAGATATATAGACAACATGCGTTTGCAATATTCTTATGAAATTATATGAGACTGCAGAGCACAATACATGATGAGCACCTTCTGAAACTTAGAGAGCGTGATGATCTCAATATGAATTAAAATAGCATACATAAAACTTCAGTATTTTGAACTTTCATGATCTCATTACAGAGCGAGGAATACTTCATCTAAACAAATGAATGACTTTGTGGATGCATGATTACTTCATCTAAACATGATTATTTCAAGAAATTTTCAAAACCAAAAAAAAAAAATCAATATCTTCACTTCAGTCTTCAGTGATCCTTCCAGAATGGCAAGAAATGGAGAGTCAATGCATCTTTCACTTGAGATATATTTATTACCAAATTTTCCATAATGACCATACTTAATTACTCATAATTCCTAAAACCTGAAATTCACAGACCAGGCTCATCAAAATCCGAAGCTGATCCAACCTCATTCTACAAATATGAATATCAGTCAAACTGAAGATGTTAAAATAAATAAACAAATATTACTGTTATGAGAAAACAGAATCATGCAGCTGGCTGTGGCTTTATTCGTAGGGGTCCACCAAATCAATGCGATAATATTTTGATTGACCATCTCTTTGTGGGTGTGATTTTGCAAGGATTGTTTAAAAGAAGAAAAAGACAGAGAGAAAGAAAGAAAAGAAACGAAGAAATTTTAAAGCAGTTAAGTTTTCTAGGTAAGGCCGACCCATAATCTTACTGCTGATATTATCAACACTGCTAAAACTGGATAGATGGAAATTGTCCACTTAAAAGTGATTAAAAGAAATTGTACCCGCATTCAAAGACGGGTATATAAAATACGAGCTGGATGGTACTTGTTGCTGAATCTTCGAAGATTTGCATTATCAGTTACAGTCTGTTGTGTGTTAGGTGCTAAAATTGGGTTTGATTCGATTGCACTGTAGAGACATGCTTAAACGTATGAATCAACTTCAACATGCTTTTATGATTAAGGCGTTATAAGTAAATCTGGAAAGCAGTGTTCATAAATAAATATTGATGATAGGAACAGAGACGCAGAGACGAAATAGATATATGATATTGAAGGATTTTGAGAAGGAGATTGCCAAGTTATACGCACACGACACATAAATATGGGTTGGCTTCAGCAGCGGCTAAGGTAGCTTAATGGAAGGTTCGAATAATATTGTGAAATTTTGGTTTAAAAAAAAGAAGAATAATATTGTGAAAGCGTGTGAACAAAGGTGAATTTGAATAGCCTTTATAAGGCTGCTTCATACTCTGTTTCTCTGTTTATATACCCAAAGGACACAACAAAAGCACATTAATAAAAACTTGTCATTGTAAGTGTGCGTGCAAATGTACTTTCATGTTAACATTTGCTGTTTTATTTACTGAGTTAGTTTATTCGACTATTTGTCACATAGTTAACAACTATACAAGGCTGCGTTAGAAGTCCAATCGTTGAACTAAACGACCACGTGGAGACAGACAAAGTAATAATGATTCGAATATTTCAATTTAGTTTCCTTCTTGATCACGAGAAGACCTAAAACTAGCAATCCCTTGGTTATTGTAATTCTACAGATGATCACCAGGCCATCTCTTACATGATCAGAATCCTATGAACTAAAATTAAAATGTTTTCCTATTTTGCCACCACTCATACAAATAACTTGTTACAGCTCTCTCTAGTATGAGTAGTCTGTAATTGCAAATGTAAGGGTTCAAATAAAGAACTATAATGATACCTATAAAAAAGACCCCAAATGCTCCAGCAAAACTCCATAAGAAGGCATCTCGAAAGTCATCCCCTTCCAAATGATCATGAGGTTGCTTGTTTCTTCCAGCTTTTAAGCAATTTTGCTGCAGAGGCGGACCACATAGAAAAGGGTTCCCTTCATAACTGGTTGAATCAAAAGTTGCAAATTGATTTTTCATGTCAGGTGTCATTCCCGATAGATTGTTATGAGCCACCGAGAAGACGGACAAGGAGTACAACTGAATTAGTTCTTTAGGAATGTGACCTGTCAATATGTTGCTTGAAAGATCAAGGCTCTCTATCTGCTTGAGGTGGGAAAATGTTTCTGGAATGGGCCCTTTCAATCGATTGTTTGACAAATTTAATGCATGGATACTGCCTAGGTATCCAATTTGTGAAGGAATCTCACCTATCAATTGATTACTTGAGAGATCCATCCCAGACATGAAATTTAAAATGCTTCCTTTGTAAGATTCATACCTGCTTTTTGTTGTAAAATCTACTTCTTGGTCTTTATACAGTGTAAAATTTTCTTTCTCTTTTGGTATGGAAACTTCACCGGTCAGAGAGTTAAATTGAAAATTTGAAAATCTTGTAGTCCATGACACAGTAAAATGTCCTATTTCCTTTTCCCTTGGTGCATCTATCTTTCCAAATGTGATGTTATTCAAGCAATATGGGATGCCTCCAGAAAGCTTATTTTGAGAAAGATCTAATAACCTGATGTTCTTGAGCTCGCATAAACGGGTAGGAATAGAGCCTTCAAGTTTGTTTCCTTTTAACATGAGGACCCTTAAACTCAAAAATGAGCCATTCAATCTTGAAAGTTGACCGGAAAAATTGTTATTCATCAAATTTAAAGTCAACAATAAAGGGAAATTGGCTATAGTGGAAGGTAGAAGTCCCATGAAATGGTTGCTCTCCAAATGCAAGTACTTCAACTTTGAAAAATTTAGACAAATTGGCAAAGAGCCATTGAATTTATTTTTAGAAAGGTCTAGACATGTAAGTTCGGTCAAGTTGCAAAAGCTTTCTGGTAGTGAACCTGTTAAAGAATTCTTTGACAAAATGAGGTAACTCAAATGTTGAAGGTTTCCAATCCAGCTAGGTAATTCACCAGATAGTTGGTTGGCACTAATATCCAACATTCTTAATTCAGTACTATTCATGACCGCACCTTCAAGCTTTCCTTTGAAGTTATTGTTGTTGAGATCTAATAACAACAAAGATGTGAAATTTGATCCTATGGGAAGACATGGGCCGCTGAGGTGGTTGTTTGACAACTTCAAAAACCTCAATTCATTGTTACCTTGACCAAATTCTTGGGGCAAGTAACCAGATAAATTATTATCTGACAAGTCGAGATCATTCAGTTGTCTCATTTCACCTATTGAAGCTGGGAAGCAACCTCGCAATGAAGTTGAAGACATGTTAAGAGAGATCAAGTTGGGAAAAATGAAGCCAACATGAGAAGGGATTTCATCTCTAATGGGGTTTGATGAAATATCAAAAGACTCCATTTGAAGCAGTTTTGAGGTGGAATTGAATTCAAAAGGACCAGTGAACAAGCTGCGGCTCAGATTGAAATAAGTCAATTTTGTGTTGTTTGCCAAAAGCCAGGACGGGAAGGCCCCTGAAATGTTTGTGTTGGTAAGTTCTAGATGTAGCAAGTCATATTGATGAAGAAGAAAGGTAGGCATTCTTTTAGCATTGGCTTCATTCAGAGTACAGTTGCGGATTTTGAAAGACCTCAATTGGAAGGAAGGGATAAATGGGGGATTCTCTGTTTCAAGCCTCAGGTTGGTGTGAGAGCATATAATGGAAAAGACTTTGAGGTTGGAGTTGTTGGCAAGTGAAGAGAGTGAAAATAAGCCGTTGAAATTGTCATCAGTAAGCAAAAGAGCTGTTAGAGACCTCAAAGAATGAAAGAGTGAGGAAGGAAAAGTTCCTTCAAAACGATTTCGTGAAAGATAAAGCGTATTTAAGGATGTCAAATTGCCAAGACATGGAGGGAGTTGCCCCTCCAATTCATTGTCGCTAAGATCCAATAATGAAAGATTCTTCAAATTGCACAGGCCTCCTGCAACATACACCATTTTTCTTCATTAAACTTATTTCATCAGAACAATGTATTTAAATTAATATTGGGCCCAGGAAAAAAGCCTCAACATTGAGCCCAAAAATATGAGTAAAAATAAATTATTAAGCCATTTCCTTTTATTAGTTTTAGCTTGTCCATGTGTCTAAATACGGCTCTATCTTCTTGTTGTTATTGTTTTGTCAACTGTTATTTGTTTTGACTACGTTATTTCAAACTACTGCCGCATGCCAGTTAGGAGATAGATTGGAAATCGGTTTGACAGAATAGTCAACTCAATTTGCACGAACAAGGAAAATTTGAGTGTTTGATTAAAATAAAAATTTTTATCAGCAAATTTGATGTTTATTGGCAAATACTCAATTAATGGATTATGTTCTTTCCATCGGAGATGCTATAAAATATGATGCGTACCTTGTTGTGGCAATGATCCATTGAGGTTGTTATTGCTTAACGTCAATACGGTGAGGGAAGTAAGAGACGTAATAGATTCTGGAATGCTGCCCTCCAAGTAATTAGCACCAAGCCACAGCGCCTCCAGATTACGTGAATGAGAAAGGTCTGTCAAATGCCAAATGGACATGTGTGCGTTAAGCCACAGCCCCTTCAAATTAATTAGTGTGTATATACATGTGTGTGTTTGTTAAAATTTATTGATAATGAATCTGCTAAGTAAGAAAACGTCATCTTATCTCTTACTTTTGACATTTCATTCAATTCTCTCAATTAAATAAAGGCACATAAATTGTTCGGTTGAGATGATTATGCGGCAAAGGTGAATAATTTGACTTCCCAACAAAATCAAGATAAAAAGAAATAGAAACTTTCATATATTTAATGGAGAAAACCTTGTCTATATAATCCTTTTAGCATTTTTCTTAAAATGATGGCCCGGTAATCTTTTTTCTAAAAAAAGATATACTTTTGATACACGTTTCAGTAACCACATATGTCATTCAAAATATAGGATAATATAGAAGACAAAGATTTAGCACCGAAATATGGGAATTCTATGAGCATATTGTATTGTAAGTTCAACACTTCCAAGTTCACGAGCCTGATATCGCCAAGCAGCCCTGTCCCACAAACAACATGTGATCGGTTACTATGAATGTTAGTAGGTATAAAGAATTATAAAAAATAATTCATACAGTTAATATCATCATCCTCTTCATAATTTAACATGAAGTGAAAGTTTGATAATGTAGTGTTTATTAAGCTTGTTTTGGGCCCCTCTATATATCCAAGAAAACATCTTGCCTAGTAATTTATTTTTAAAAAAATATTTACAACATGAATCAAAACGTTTAGTATCTCAAACATTTTCTAAAATATCTTACTTGATTATATTTTTTAAAAAAATGACTAATAAACTTTTGGTACTCAAATTTAATTTGTCTCCGTTATCAATTTGGTCTGTGAGGTTTAATTTTTATCAATCAAGTTCCTAAAGTTTCATACGCAATTTTATTCCCTCTGATGCTATCTATAAGATATAATTGATTAAATTATGTAGATTATATAGTTTGTTGAAATAACTGAAAGGTAATAAATACGTAGAAATATTTTTTTCCAAAAATAATAAAAATGGTAAATGAGAGAGAAATTGAGTAAGAAAAAGATAAGTATGAGAGAGAATAAATGAAGTGATATAACATATAATTATTGGGAGAAAATATAAAAAAATTGGTTCAAATTTCATAAATAAAGCAAAGTGGGGTTTATCATCCTTGAATTAATGGTTAGCGGTAGCAAATGTGCGTTTAGGATTATATATCTTCAAACCATAATGACTAATTTTGTATGATTACGAAACTTTAGGGACTTGATTTATAACAATTAATTAAATTTCATGGACCAAATCAATAAGTGAAGCAAATTTGAGGGACGGAAAGTTTCATTGTTCCAATCAGAAATCATCCACACATATTTAGCTAGAACTAGAATGGACTCTTACGCCGGCAAATCAGTAGGCTAAAAGAGGAAACCAACAAAAAAGAACGAGATAAAAGGCAATGAATGATATGATCATAATCATTATTAACTATTTTTTTACCGTAACTGATGTGCTTTTACATCTTCAAAAATCACAGGTCGAAATACTTATAAAAATGTCGGTCTTAATTAAAAATGTATGTTTATGTACTGTGTGTGTATGTATATGTATGCATGAATGATAGAATAGTTAAAAGAAAGAGGGTGACCTGACAAGTAATTCCCACGCAAACGCAACACTTGAAGCTGGATGAAGGGGAGAAAAGAAGAAGCATTGAGTGACCATTTGATGTGTCCCAACTCTTCAGCTCTTTTGTCACTCAAATCAATTACTATCACTCTGTGAGTAGAGTTGTCACACTGTACAGACTCCCAAGTGCAGCAATCAGAGAAGGTTTGGTTATTCCAAGAAGGAAGAGAAGAGCCATTTGGGTAATTGAAAGCTTCTTTCAATTTCAGAAGAGCTTCTCTCTCTTCTTTCAAGCACCCCTCAGCTTCTCCATTAAACCCTAATAATATGAATATGATTATGGCCATCACCCACCGCACCTCTTCTCTCACTGAATACCCCATTTTTCTCAATGCATGTCTTCAACTGCGTGTTGTTCATCTATATATAGAGGCCCTATCTTTGCCTGGAAGACTCAGATGGGGCAGAGGCAAAAAATAAAGCTCCACTTCATATCTGACATATTCATCTAGTCCGAAAATTTTTTTTTGGGAGGGGAGATTAAGATTCCTTCGCCGAAAGACAGGATTATATTGACTTGACCTCTCAATTCATGGTCTTGACAATTAATTGCTAACAATGTGTATTGCACAAATTGTTCTATTCTTATCACTATTTATTCAAAATCAGTGCGAGTGGCCATTTCTGTACAACGTATTAACGGGAATCTTAAACGCCAGATTGTCAGGTAGACAAGGTTGACGGTGCCACGAAGCACGAAGTAAATTATACATATATACATCGAAAGCTTTATTATGCACCATGCGACTATTTACAGTCATGAATTTCTATGATACATTAGTTAGGATATGCATTTGGGCATAAATTTAGAAGATTATGACTTAATTTGTCTCCTCCAAGTGTATATTTATATATTAGGCCTTTAATATATGGTGATTTGGGCTCTCAATGCATATTGTAGACTCTTGAAGATAAATCTCTTCATTTAGGTATTCCTCACCTTAGATGATTTGGCTTTGGGTTCACTTGTTAAATGTAATGTTGAATGTCACATGCATGTTGCCATGAAAGGCTTGATCAACATGTAGGACGCCAACTTGGACGCACCACCTGGGATGTAACTTTATCCGCTTAGGACACCTTATAAAATCACGTCACATCTTATTTTAGCCACTTCAACATCTAACTCATCCCATCTTCCTACGTTGATCAACTGATAGTGTTCTCTAAAAATTTGGTGAGAGACTAATAAGAACCAACTTGGTAATTTAAAATTGGAAATTTCGAAGAGTATCTTGCAATAATTTCATTTGTATTCTTATCATGACTAATAAAAGTCAGTGCGTGTGCCTCAACATTCTGCAAAATATACCCTACAACGCGCATCACATTGGGCCGTCATTGACCAACTGCCATCCCACATCTCACGTCTTGGATGGCTAGATATCTGTACGCATTCACACTAATTTCAAATCAAACCTACCAGCAAGAATGACATTTATCATAAAGTTACAAGGAGTCAAGTTCTGAGAGGAATTTAACGTATAGTTTCCTTGTTGAATCCGGGTCGTGATTATGACAAGTTATGAAGTTGCTGATGAGCAGGATGTGAATGACATATAAATCTCATTCGTGTCATCTCTTCGATCAAAGAAAACTACAGTTTTGTTTCACAAGTGAGGTTCTTCAACGTTGTTAACACACACACACACACACACCCTATATGCTTCCTGCATGCGTGATTCTGTGATATCTCTTTGTAAAATTTGAGATATATCTTCACACAAAGTCTAAATATGCAGTTTCATTTGCAATTAAGTATTGTTTTGGTTGATTTATGTAGGCCTTTGTCTCAAGTTTCCATGGATCAACCCGATCCAAGAAGTATTCTCTCAAGTGCTCCCCTTCATAACTGACACAAATTTGGAGTCGTTAGTCAGAAAGATTAGAAAAAGATGAAAGATTCCTTGCCCCCAAAATACACGATGGGGCTTGACGTGACCTCTCGACGACTTATGATTGATCCTCACAGTTGTTAACAATGTTCACCACACAAATAAGCTTATATCTATGTGTGTGTGTATTCTTATCAAACAAACTTTGCCCCATCAAAGGGAGTTTGGAAAGCCAGACTGTATATGGTAGACTGAGATTTTTGCGCAGAAAGTAAACTATACGTCTAAACTCTGAAGTTTATTTCTTTACGTTTATCTGTGTTTAGCACTAAAATTGACTCCTAGGCACTCAGTTAGGGCTAATTATTAGGATAAAAACTTATAGAATTAATCTAAACTGGATTTTCCGGTTTGAACTTGATTAGCCAAAGACTGGTAATTATACAAACAACAAAAAGATAGAAAAAATATACTACTTACAGTCCTAATTATAAGACTTTATTTGTAGTCTACAAATGAGATCTTATAATGAGAACCAAAGTAGTAATAGGTGAGTTGGTTTGCCAAATAAAAAATTATTTCCACTAATCTCTGCTTGTTTTTGGGTCGTGTTCATTGGTTTTAGACTCTGTTTATTCTTGATCTTACATTTTAATCATGCACATTTGTTTTTAAAGATTTATAGTATTTTCCTAAGAGCAGTGTTTCTTTTTGTTTTGTTTTGTTTTTTGTTTTTTGTTTTGTTTTTTTGCGCCTGCCTAAGATTCCTCAGTGTGAGTCTGAGATATGGCATGTTTATGCACATAAAACACTTCTATATATTTTAATGAATTTTTATGTTAATTGTCGTGTTTTATATATAAAGTTTAATTAGGCTATAGCAAAAATTACGTACGTTCTATAATATTACAATTTAAGTGTGTTTCAACAAGAATCAAATCTTTTAATTACTATGGCCGAGTTGCTGTAAATCTTAATCTTGATTATTTTATATAATTCCAAAATGTAACATCATGCTATATATATAATTAACTAAAATCAGATTCTGCTTGCCTAAATAAATTTAAAGCCTAACCTTTTACTACTATACCTGTTGATTATTGATGCGTATAATAAGAGTCTCCTGTTCAGCTTGTCTCTCTCAGAGTAGACATTTATAGGAGTAGATTATAAATGAAAATTGATCAGATTATAATTTGGGGAAAGTCAAAAAGATTTTTTTTCTCTTAACATCTTAATTAACTACCATACAATAGTACACGGAAAGTAAAATGAAAGGGAAAAAAGTATCATTGTTTCACATAAACTGATAACAGTAATGAAATCTTGATAATCAACATCCACAGCAAAATTCAACTGAGAGAAACGTAACATTTTGCCAAATTGAAAAAAAACACAGCACTTGCTTTGTGGCAAACAACCAATAAAGCTAACAACCATGCAAGACTTGAAAAGTAAGTCACAACCAACAAAGCTAACAACCAAGACTTGAAAACCAAGCCACAGTCTAACCCCGGTTTTGGGGGGGGGGTGTTAATATAGTCAATGGCCAGAGATCCCACAGACTTATAAAATAATAAAATTAAAATGTATTTTTATAAAAAGAATTTCATTAAATATAAATCACAGACTTATCAGTCTGCTATTTTGGGTGTGATTAGAATCTATGACACATAGAAACAGATCTGATCTATGATGGATTGTTCAAACAACGTTGGGACACAGCGCAATTTTAGCAGAAAATATCTAACAAAACCATAGTATACACTGCAAGAACCTCTTGCAGATAATAATCATTTTTCCTATATATATTGTAACGGCCATATGGTTATGACAAATGATGTAGTTTCTCTCGCTGAATGGGTCGTGATTATAACAAAACATAGAGATAAATTAAAGTTGCTGATGTCATTTCCGCAACATAATTTAAGAAAACTTGAGTTTTGTTTTATAAATGAGCTTTAAGGTTTAATATATATGTTGGGTTTAATTAGCACGTAATATGAGAATTATAACTGTGAATGTGGAAAAAATGCAGAATTTGAAATGATAGCCAAAGATACAGACAAGACGAGAGAGGGATCAAAACCACAGTCCCACGGAAACTCTTTCCACTTTGATAATTGATGATGTCAGTTTCGACATCTCTGTGCGAAACTTGGCTCAAAATCTTTCCACAAAAACTGACAATCTTTTGGTTATTGTGATCGTCTGTTACATGATCAAAATTTTATGAACTACTAAAAGGCTATTCTTTTTTGCCTCCACCCATGAAATAACTTGTCACCGCTCTCTCTAATATGACTAGTTTGTAATTGAAAATGTAAGGTTTCAAATAAAGAACGATAATGACACCTAGAAAAAAGACCCCACATGCTCCTGCAAAAGTTCATAAGAAGGCGTCTCAAAAATCATCTGCTTCGAAATGATGAGTTTGCTTGATTCTCCCTCCTTTTGATTTACTATTCTCGAGTCGCTGTAAATCTTAAACCTTGATTATTTTATATAAATTCTGAAATGTAACATCATGCTAGATATATAATTAACTAAAATCAGATTCTGCTTGCCTAAATAAATTTGAAGCTCAACCTTTATTACTATCCCTATTGATTATTGATGCATATATAATAAGGATGCCCTGCTCATCAGCTTGTCTCTCTCAAAGAGTAGACATTTACAAGGGCAGATTATAAATCAAAATGATTAGATCATTTTTTTTTTTAATATCTTAATTAACTCCCATACAAAGTACACAGGAACTAAAATGAAAGGGAAAAAGTATCATTATTTCACATAAAGAAATAATAATAATGAACTCTCAATAATCAATATCCACAGCTAAATTCCAGGGCCTAGCAGCAGTATAACGCAGCAACACTGCACAGCAAAACAACGTAGTCAAACAAAACATACCAATTAATTAGTTGACCTTTTATATATATAATCTACAATCTAATGGGAAAAAAAAAATAGTACTACCTCCTGTCCTAATTATAAGAGCCAGTTGACTAATTTGAGGAGATTAAGGAAGTAAGTTGAGTTAGTTATTTATCCTAAATAGGTGTTGTTTTTCCTAAAATATCCTTACTAATCAAGTGTATTGACTAGAACTATCATTATTAGAAGGGCTACTTTGGAAAAAAAAATATAAATATGAGAGACAAAGTGGATTGGGGTCTTATATTTAAGACCAAAATAAAGGTCAAACAGGGTCTTATATTAAGGATCGGGGTAGTATGTATAGTATATGCAAAATTACAAATTAAGTTGGATTAATTGTGTTCTGTGTGGGAAAGATGTGAGATGAGAAAGTGATGAGAGAGGAACCCACCATCCTTTCCAGAAGCCTTCGCCCTTACATTTGGTGTCAGCTGGGATCTGTGATGAATCTTGAACAGCTCGCACGGTGGTGGGATATCCAGGTGGCGGTGTTTGGTGGTGGTGATAAGCCTGACCCGGTGGAGGATAAGCCATCACTGGTGTTGATAGCTGATAAGCCTCTGCATGTGCATAATCATATCATCCAATCTGACATATATCAAATAAACAATAATACAGCAAGAAAATGATTAATTAAGTTGAATAATTCTACAAAAACCTGAAACTTGGTTGTGTTGACTCATAGTATCTGTCGCAGGTTTTGCACTAGACTGAGAAAGAACGAGAGAAAAGAGAAGGGTAATCATATATATTTCTTATAATTAACTAATTTACCTAATTTTTATAATTAATCAAATTAATTTAATATATCTTATATTAAAGACCGAAAGAATAATAATTATAGTTAATGGTTAGATGCAGGGCAAACTATGAAGTAGCTTGAAGGAACCACTTAAACTATGTACGTTTGGCAAGATGGTATTTTAATCACAAACCGTATCTGATGTACATATAACAGGAAATATAGCAGGAGGCTCTTGTTGATGGTAGAGATTATGGTTAATAAATATTGATGAAGTTAAGTTCGTTATCTTCTGAACGACTGGAACAGAGAGGCCGAGATGAAATAGATGAATGTGAATAGCCTTTATAAGGCTGCTTCATGTTAAACATTCTATCAAATAATAATTTAACTAATAAAATTGTATCGCAATGGTATTTATTATAAATAACTAGCTCAACAATTTTTTAATCTAATCTACTCAAATCAGTTGATTAACTCTTATATTAGAGACCGAATCATTTCTTCAATTGAAGAAAAGTACATTTTTGTTTCATAAGTGAACATCAACGTTATCATATCTGACACAGACTTCCTGTGGTTTAGTGTGAAAGGTTAGAAAATGATGAAGAATCATTGCCCCGAAATACACGATTGGGCTTAAAGTATCCACTCAATTTATGATTGATCTTGACAATTGCGATCTATATTCGCCACGCCTAACAAGTTTATATTATTTATCACAACTGTTCAAAGTCAGTGCTTTTGCTTTTGACATTTCTGCACAATCCAACAAATTAAACTATGTGTTCATATGTGTTTAGTGCTTTTTTTCCTTTTTTTTTTTTTTTAAAAACTTTTGAATTAGTGGCAGCAGACAGTAATTAACTGAGATTATACACAACTTTTTGTTTGTTTACAGGAAATCTTCCATACCATTAGATTATGAGACCGTATAGCACACTTGAGTTGTAGTCACTCAGTTATGATTAATTAGGATAATAATTCATTGAATTTGCAGTTTTGAACTTGCCAAGAGTCTCCAATACACGTATCAAGAATAATACAGTGACAAAGAGTTAGGGGGGGAAAAGATTGATGTGTGCGTGTTTT
>NW_021637393.1:0-53350 GCF_004799145.2 Neltuma alba
TATTTTGAACTTTCATGATCTCATTACAGAGCGAGGAATACTTCATCTAACAAATGAATGACTTTGTGGATGCATGATTACTTCATCTAAACATGATTATTTCAAGAAATTTTCAAAACCAAAAAAAAAAAATCAATATCTTCACTTCAGTCTTCAGTGATCCTTCCAGAATGGCAAGAAATGGAGAGTCAATGCATCTTTCACTTGAGATATATTTATTACCAAATTTTCCATAATGACCATACTTAATTACTCATAATTCCTAAAACCTGAAATTCACAGACCAGGCTCATCAAAATCCGAAGCTGATCCAACCTAATTCTACAAATATGAATATCAGTCAAACTGAAGATGTTAAAATAAATAAACAAATATTACTGTTATGAGAAAAAGAATCATGCAGCTGGCTGTGGCTTTATTCGTAGGGGTCCACCAAATCAATGCGATAATATTTTGATTGACCATCTCTTTGTGGATGTGATTTTGCAAGGATTGTTTAAAAGAAGAAAAAGACAGAGAGAAAGAAAGAAAAGAAACGAAGAAATTTTAAAGCAGTTAAGTTTTCTGGGTAAGGCCGACCCATAATCTTACTGCTGATATTATCAACACTGCTAAAACTGGATAGATGGAAATTGTCCACTTAAAAGTGATTAAAAGAAATTGTACCCGCATTCAAAGACGGGTATATAAAATACGAGCTGGATGGTACTTGTTGCTGAATCTTCGAAGATTTGCATTATCAGTTACAGTCTGTTGTGTGTTAGGTGCTAAAATTGGGTTTGATTCGATTGCACTGTAGAGACATGCTTAAACGTATGAATCAACTTCAACATGCTTTTATGATTAAGGCGTTATAAGTAAATCTGGAAAGCAGTGTTCATAAATAAATATTGATGATAGGAACAGAGACGCAGAGACGAAATAGATATATGATATTGAAGGATTTTGAGAAGGAGATTGCCAAGTTATACGCACACGACACATAAATATGGGTTGGCTTCAGCAGCGGCTAAGGTAGCTTAATGGAAGGTTCGAATAATATTGTGAAATTTTGGTTTAAAAAAAAGAAGAATAATATTGTGAAAGCGTGTGAAGAAAGGTGAATTTGAATAGCCTTTATAAGGCTTCTTCATACTCTGTTTCTCTGTTTATATACCCAAAGGACACAACAAAAGCACATTAATAAAAACTTGTCATTGTAAGTGTGCGTGCAAATGTACTTTCATGTTAACATTTGCTGTTTTATTTACTGAGTTAGTTTATTCGACTATTTGTCACATAGTTAACAACTATACAAGGCTGCGTTAGAAGTCCAATCGTTGAACTAAACGACCACGTGGAGACAGACAAAGTAATAATGATTCGAATATTTCAATTTAGTTTCCTTCTTGATCACGAGAAGACCTAAAACTAGCAATCCCTTGGTTATTGTAATTCTACAGATGATCACCAGGCCATCTCTTACATGATCAGAATCCTATGAACTAAAATTAAAATGTTTTCCTATTTTGCCACCACTCATACAAATAACTTGTTACAGCTCTCTCTAGTATGAGTAGTCTGTAATTGCAAATGTAAGGGTTCAAATAAAGAACTATAATGATACCTATAAAAAAGACCCCAAATGCTCCAGCAAAACTCCATAAGAAGGCATCTCGAAAGTCATCCCCTTCCAAATGATCATGAGGTTGCTTGTTTCTTCCAGCTTTTAAGCAATTTTGCTGCAGAGGCGGACCACATAGAAAAGGGTTCCCTTCATAACTGGTTGAATCAAAAGTTGCAAATTGATTTTTCATGTCAGGTGTCATTCCCGATAGATTGTTATGAGCCACCGAGAAGACGGACAAGGAGTACAACTGAATTAGTTCTTTAGGAATGTGACCTGTCAATATGTTGCTTGAAAGATCAAGGCTCTCTATCTGCTTGAGGTGGGAAAATGTTTCTGGAATGGGCCCTTTCAATCGATTGTTTGACAAATTTAATGCATGGATACTGCCTAGGTATCCAATTTGTGAAGGAATCTCACCTATCAATTGATTACTTGAGAGATCCATCCCAGACATGAAATTTAAAATGCTTCCTTTGTAAGATTCATACCTGCTTTTTGTTGTAAAATCTACTTCTTGGTCTTTATACAGTGTAAAATTTTCTTTCTCTTTTGGTATGGAAACTTCACCGGTCAGAGAGTTAAATTGAAAATTTGAAAATCTTGTAGTCCATGACACAGTAAAATGTCCTATTTCCTTTTCCCTTGGTGCATCTATCTTTCCAAATGTGATGTTATTCAAGCAATATGGGATGCCTCCAGAAAGCTTATTTTGAGAAAGATCTAATAACCTGATGTTCTTGAGCTCGCATAAACGGGTAGGAATAGAGCCTTCAAGTTTGTTTCCTTTTAACATGAGGACCCTTAAACTCAAAAATGAGCCATTCAATCTTGAAAGTTGACCGGAAAAATTGTTATTCATCAAATTTAAAGTCAACAATAAAGGGAAATTGGCTATAGTGGAAGGTAGAAGTCCCATGAAATGGTTGCTCTCCAAATGCAAGTACTTCAACTTTGAAAAATTTAGACAAATTGGCAAAGAGCCATTGAATTTATTTTTAGAAAGGTCTAGACATGTAAGTTCGGTCAAGTTGCAAAAGCTTTCTGGTAGTGAACCTGTTAAAGAATTCTTTGACAAAATGAGGTAACTCAAATGTTGAAGGTTTCCAATCCAGCTAGGTAATTCACCAGATAGTTGGTTGGCACTAATATCCAACATTCTTAATTCAGTACTATTCATGACCGCACCTTCAAGCTTTCCTTTGAAGTTATTGTTGTTGAGATCTAATAACAACAAAGATGTGAAATTTGATCCTATGGGAAGACATGGGCCGCTGAGGTGGTTGTTTGACAACTTCAAAAACCTCAATTCATTGTTACCTTGACCAAATTCTTGGGGCAAGTAACCAGATAAATTATTATCTGACAAGTCGAGATCATTCAGTTGTCTCATTTCACCTATTGAAGCTGGGAAGCAACCTCGCAATGAAGTTGAAGACATGTTAAGAGAGATCAAGTTGGGAAAAATGAAGCCAACATGAGAAGGGATTTCATCTCTAATGGGGTTTGATGAAATATCAAAAGACTCCATTTGAAGCAGTTTTGAGGTGGAATTGAATTCAAAAGGACCAGTGAACAAGCTGCGGCTCAGATTGAAATAAGTCAATTTTGTGTTGTTTGCCAAAAGCCAGGACGGGAAGGCCCCTGAAATGTTTGTGTTGGTAAGTTCTAGATGTAGCAAGTCATATTGATGAAGAAGAAAGGTAGGCATTCTTTTAGCATTGGCTTCATTCAGAGTACAGTTGCGGATTTTGAAAGACCTCAATTGGAAGGAAGGGATAAATGGGGGATTCTCTGTTTCAAGCCTCAGGTTGGTGTGAGAGCATATAATGGAAAAGACTTTGAGGTTGGAGTTGTTGGCAAGTGAAGAGAGTGAAAATAAGCCGTTGAAATTGTCATCAGTAAGCAAAAGAGCTGTTAGAGACCTCAAAGAATGAAAGAGTGAGGAAGGAAAAGTTCCTTCAAAACGATTTCGTGAAAGATAAAGCGTATTTAAGGATGTCAAATTGCCAAGACATGGAGGGAGTTGCCCCTCCAATTCATTGTCGCTAAGATCCAATAATGAAAGATTCTTCAAATTGCACAGGCCTCCTGCAACATACACCATTTTTCTTCATTAAACTTATTTCATCAGAACAATGTATTTAAATTAATATTGGGCCCAGGAAAAAAGCCTCAACATTGAGCCCAAAAATATGAGTAAAAATAAATTATTAAGCCATTTCCTTTTATTAGTTTTAGCTTGTCCATGTGTCTAAATACGGCTCTATCTTCTTGTTGTTATTGTTTTGTCAACTGTTATTTGTTTTGACTACGTTATTTCAAACTACTGCCGCATGCCAGTTAGGAGATAGATTGGAAATCGGTTTGACAGAATAGTCAACTCAATTTGCACGAACAAGGAAAATTTGAGTGTTTGATTAAAATAAAAATTTTTATCAGCAAATTTGATGTTTATTGGCAAATACTCAATTAATGGATTATGTTCTTTCCATCGGAGATGCTATAAAATATGATGCGTACCTTGTTGTGGCAATGATCCATTGAGGTTGTTATTGCTTAACGTCAATACGGTGAGGGAAGTAAGAGACGTAATAGATTCTGGAATGCTGCCCTCCAAGTAATTAGCACCAAGCCACAGCGCCTCCAGATTACGTGAATGAGAAAGGTCTGTCAAATGCCAAATGGACATGTGTGCGTTAAGCCACAGCCCCTTCAAATTAATTAGTGTGTATATACATGTGTGTGTTTGTTAAAATTTATTGATAATGAATCTGCTAAGTAAGAAAACGTCATCTTATCTCTTACTTTTGACATTTCATTCAATTCTCTCAATTAAATAAAGGCACATAAATTGTTCGGTTGAGATGATTATGCGGCAAAGGTGAATAATTTGACTTCCCAACAAAATCAAGATAAAAAGAAATAGAAACTTTCATATATTTAATGGAGAAAACCTTGTCTATATAATCCTTTTAGCATTTTTCTTAAAATGATGGCCCGGTAATCTTTTTTCTAAAAAAAGATATACTTTTGATACACGTTTCAGTAACTACATATGTCATTCAAAATATAGGATAATATAGAAGACAAAGATTTAGCACCGAAATATGGGAATTCTATGAGCATATTGTATTGTAAGTTCAACACTTCCAAGTTCACGAGCCTGATATCGCCAAGCAGCCCTGTCCCACAAACAACATGTGATCGGTTACTATGAATGTTAGTAGGTATAAAGAATTATAAAAAATAATTCATACAGTTAATATCATCATCCTCTTCATAATTTAACATGAAGTGAAAGTTTGATAATGTAGTGTTTATTAAGCTTGTTTTGGGCCCCTCTATATATCCAAGAAAACATCTTGCCTAGTAATTTATTTTTAAAAAAATATTTACAACATGAATCAAAACGTTTAGTATCTCAAACATTTTCTAAAATATCTTACTTGATTATATTTTTTAAAAAAATGACTAATAAACTTTTGGTACTCAAATTTAATTTGTCTCCGTTATCAATTTGGTCTGTGAGGTTTAATTTTTATCAATCAAGTTCCTAAAGTTTCATACGCAATTTTATTCCCTCTGATGCTATCTATAAGATATAATGATTAAATTATGTAGATTATATAGTTTGTTGAAATAACTGAAAGGTAATAAATACGTAGAAATATTTTTTTTCCAAAAATAATAAAAATGGTAAATGAGAGAGAAATTGAGTAAGAAAAAGATAAGTATGAGAGAGAATAAATGAAGTGATATAACATATAATTATTGGGAGAAAATATAAAAAAATTGGTTCAAATTTCATAAATAAAGCAAAGTGGGGTTTATCATCCTTGAATTAATGGTTAGCGGTAGCAAATGTGCGTTTAGGATTATATATCTTCAAACCATAATGACTAATTTTGTATGATTACGAAACTTTAGGGACTTGATTTATAACAATTAATTAAATTTCATGGACCAAATCAATAAGTGAAGCAAATTTGAGGGACGGAAAGTTTCATTGTTCCAATCAGAAATCATCCACACATATTAGCTAGAACTAGAATGGACTCTTACGCCGGCAAATCAGTAGGCTAAAAGAGGAAACCAACAAAAAAGAACGAGATAAAAGGCAATGAATGATATGATCATAATCATTATTAACTATTTTTTTACCGTAACTGATGTGCTTTTACATCTTCAAAAATCACAGGTCGAAATACTTATAAAAATGTCGGTCTTAATTAAAAATGTATGTTTATGTACTGTGTGTGTATGTATATGTATGCATGAATGATAGAATAGTTAAAAGAAAGAGGGTGACCTGACAAGTAATTCCCACGCAAACGCAACACTTGAAGCTGGATGAAGGGGAGAAAAGAAGAAGCATTGAGTGACCATTTGATGTGTCCCAACTCTTCAGCTCTTTTGTCACTCAAATCAATTACTATCACTCTGTGAGTAGAGTTGTCACACTGTACAGACTCCCAAGTGCAGCAATCAGAGAAGGTTTGGTTATTCCAAGAAGGAAGAGAAGAGCCATTTGGGTAATTGAAAGCTTCTTTCAATTTCAGAAGAGCTTCTCTCTCTTCTTTCAAGCACCCCTCAGCTTCTCCATTAAACCCTAATAATATGAATATGATTATGGCCATCACCCACCGCACCTCTTCTCTCACTGAATACCCCATTTTTCTCAATGCATGTCTTCAACTGCGTGTTGTTCATCTATATATAGAGGCCCTATCTTTGCCTGGAAGACT
Source organism: Neltuma alba (assembly GCF_004799145.2). Lineage (NCBI taxonomy): Eukaryota > Viridiplantae > Streptophyta > Magnoliopsida > Fabales > Fabaceae > Neltuma > Neltuma alba. The sequence goes on from NW_021637393.1 coordinate 6,355, forward strand.
CAGATGGGGCAGAGGCAAAAAATAAAGCTCCACTTCATATCTGACATATTCATCTAGTCCGAAAATTTTTTTTTGGGAGGGGAGATTAAGATTCCTTCGCCGAAAGACAGGATTATATTGACTTGACCTCTCAATTCATGGTCTTGACAATTAATTGCTAACAATGTGTATTGCACAAATTGTTCTATTCTTATCACTATTTATTCAAAATCAGTGCGAGTGGCCATTTCTGTACAACGTATTAACGGGAATCTTAAACGCCAGATTGTCAGGTAGACAAGGTTGACGGTGCCACGAAGCACGAAGTAAATTATACATATATACATCGAAAGCTTTATTATGCACCATGCGACTATTTACAGTCATGAATTTCTATGATACATTAGTTAGGATATGCATTTGGGCATAAATTTAGAAGATTATGACTTAATTTGTCTCCTCCAAGTGTATATTTATATATTAGGCCTTTAATATATGGTGATTTGGGCTCTCAATGCATATTGTAGACTCTTGAAGATAAATCTCTTCATTTAGGTATTCCTCACCTTAGATGATTTGGCTTTGGGTTCACTTGTTAAATGTAATGTTGAATGTCACATGCATGTTGCCATGAAAGGCTTGATCAACATGTAGGACGCCAACTTGGACGCACCACCTGGGATGTAACTTTATCCGCTTAGGACACCTTATAAAATCACGTCACATCTTATTTTAGCCACTTCAACATCTAACTCATCCCATCTTCCTACGTTGATCAACTGATAGTGTTCTCTAAAAATTTGGTGAGAGACTAATAAGAACCAACTTGGTAATTTAAAATTGGAAATTTCGAAGAGTATCTTGCAATAATTTCATTTGTATTCTTATCATGACTAATAAAAGTCAGTGCGTGTGCCTCAACATTCTGCAAAATATACCCTACAACGCGCATCACATTGGGCCGTCATTGACCAACTGCCATCCCACATCTCACGTCTTGGATGGCTAGATATCTGTACGCATTCACACTAATTTCAAATCAAACCTACCAGCAAGAATGACATTTATCATAAAGTTACAAGGAGTCAAGTTCTGAGAGGAATTTAACGTATAGTTTCCTTGTTGAATCCGGGTCGTGATTATGACAAGTTATGAAGTTGCTGATGAGCAGGATGTGAATGACATATAAATCTCATTCGTGTCATCTCTTCGATCAAAGAAAACTACAGTTTTGTTTCACAAGTGAGGTTCTTCAACGTTGTTAACACACACACACACACACACCCCTATATGCTTCCTGCATGCGTGATTCTGTGATATCTCTTTGTAAAATTTGAGATATATCTTCACACAAAGTCTAAATATGCAGTTTCATTTGCAATTAAGTATTGTTTTGGTTGATTTATGTAGGCCTTTGTCTCAAGTTTCCATGGATCAACCCGATCCAAGAAGTATTCTCTCAAGTGCTCCCCTTCATAACTGACACAAATTTGGAGTCGTTAGTCAGAAAGATTAGAAAAAGATGAAAGATTCCTTGCCCCCAAAATACACGATGGGGCTTGACGTGACCTCTCGACGACTTATGATTGATCCTCACAGTTGTTAACAATGTTCACCACACAAATAAGCTTTATATCTATGTGTGTGTGTATTCTTATCAAACAAACTTTGCCCCATCAAAGGGAGTTTGGAAAGCCAGACTGTATATGGTAGACTGAGATTTTTGCGCAGAAAGTAAACTATACGTCTAAACTCTGAAGTTTATTTCTTTACGTTTATCTGTGTTTAGCACTAAAATTGACTCCTAGGCACTCAGTTAGGGCTAATTATTAGGATAAAAACTTATAGAATTAATCTAAACTGGATTTTCCGGTTTGAACTTGATTAGCCAAAGACTGGTAATTATACAAACAACAAAAAGATAGAAAAAATATACTACTTACAGTCCTAATTATAAGACTTTATTTGTAGTCTACAAATGAGATCTTATAATGAGAACCAAAGTAGTAATAGGTGAGTTGGTTTGCCAAATAAAAAATTATTTCCGCTAATCTCTGCTTGTTTTTGGGTCGTGTTCATTGGTTTTAGACTCTGTTTATTCTTGATCTTACATTTTAATCATGCACATTTGTTTTTAAAGATTTATAGTATTTTCCTAAGAGCAGTGTTTCTTTTTGTTTTGTTTTGTTTTTTTTTGTTTTTGTTTTTTTTTTTGCGCCTGCCTAAGATTCCTCAGTGTGAGTCTGAGATATGGCATGTTTATGCACATAAAACACTTCTATATATTTTAATGAATTTTTATGTTAATTGTCGTGTTTTATATATAAAGTTTAATTAGGCTATAGCAAAAATTACGTACGTTCTATAATATTACAATTTAAGTGTGTTTCAACAAGAATCAAATCTTTTAATTACTATGGCCGAGTTGCTGTAAATCTTAATCTTGATTATTTTATATAATTCCAAAATGTAACATCATGCTATATATATAATTAACTAAAATCAGATTCTGCTTGCCTAAATAAATTTAAAGCCTAACCTTTTACTACTATACCTGTTGATTATTGATGCGTATAATAAGAGTCTCCTGTTCAGCTTGTCTCTCTCAGAGTAGACATTTATAGGAGTAGATTATAAATGAAAATTGATCAGATTATAATTTGGGGAAAGTCAAAAAGATTTTTTTTCTCTTAACATCTTAATTAACTACCATACAATAGTACACGGAAAGTAAAATGAAAGGGAAAAAAGTATCATTGTTTCACATAAACTGATAACAGTAATGAAATCTTGATAATCAACATCCACAGCAAAATTCAACTGAGAGAAACGTAACATTTTGCCAAATTGAAAAAAAACACAGCACTTGCTTTGTGGCAAACAACCAATAAAGCTAACAACCATGCAAGACTTGAAAAGTAAGTCACAACCAACAAAGCTAACAACCAAGACTTGAAAACCAAGCCACAGTCTAACCCCGGTTTTGGGGGGGGTGTTAATATAGTCAATGGCCAGAGATCCCACAGACTTATAAAATAATAAAATTAAAATGTATTTTTATAAAAAGAATTTCATTAAATATAAATCACAGACTTATCAGTCTGCTATTTTGGGTGTGATTAGAATCTATGACACATAGAAACAGATCTGATCTATGATGGATTGTTCAAACAACGTTGGGACACAGCGCAATTTTAGCAGAAAATATCTAACAAAACCATAGTATACACTGCAAGAACCTCTTGCAGATAATAATCATTTTTCCTATATATATTGTAACGGCCATATGGTTATGACAAATGATGTAGTTTCTCGCTGAATGGGTCGTGATTATAACAAAACATAGAGATAAATTAAAGTTGCTGATGTCATTTCCGCAACATAATTTAAGAAAACTTGAGTTTTGTTTTATAAATGAGCTTTAAGGTTTAATATATATGTTGGGTTTAATTAGCACGTAATATGAGAATTATAACTGTGAATGTGGAAAAAATGCAGAATTTGAAATGATAGCCAAAGATACAGACAAGACGAGAGAGGGATCAAAACCACAGTCCCACGGAAACTCTTTCCACTTTGATAATTGATGATGTCAGTTTCGACATCTCTGTGCGAAACTTGGCTCAAAATCTTTCCACAAAACTGACAATCTTTTGGTTATTGTGATCGTCTGTTACATGATCAAAATTTTATGAACTACTAAAAGGCTATTCTTTTTTGCCTCCACCCATGAAATAACTTGTCACCGCTCTCTCTAATATGACTAGTTTGTAATTGAAAATGTAAGGTTTCAAATAAAGAACGATAATGACACCTAGAAAAAAGACCCCACATGCTCCTGCAAAAGTTCATAAGAAGGCGTCTCAAAAATCATCTGCTTCGAAATGATGAGTTTGCTTGATTCTCCCTCCTTTTGATTTACTATTCTCGAGTCGCTGTAAATCTTAAACCTTGATTATTTTATATAAATTCTGAAATGTAACATCATGCTAGATATATAATTAACTAAAATCAGATTCTGCTTGCCTAAATAAATTTGAAGCTCAACCTTTTATTACTATCCCTATTGATTATTGATGCATATATAATAAGGATGCCCTGCTCATCAGCTTGTCTCTCTCAAAGAGTAGACATTTACAAGGGCAGATTATAAATCAAAATTGATTAGATCATTTTTTTTTCTTTTAATATCTTAATTAACTCCCATACAAAGTACACAGGAACTAAAATGAAAGGGAAAAAGTATCATTATTTCACATAAAGAAATAATAATAATGAACTCTCAATAATCAATATCCACAGCTAAATTCCAGGGCCTAGCAGCAGTATAACGCAGCAACACTGCACAGCAAAACAACGTAGTCAAACAAAACATACCAATTAATTAGTTGACCTTTTATATATATAATCTACAATCTAATGGGAAAAAAAAATAGTACTACCTCCTGTCCTAATTATAAGAGCCAGTTGACTAATTTGAGGAGATTAAGGAAGTAAGTTGAGTTAGTTATTTATCCTAAATAGGTGTTGTTTTTCCTAAAATATCCTTACTAATCAAGTGTATTGACTAGAACTATCATTGTTAGAAGGGCTACTTTGGAAAAAAAATATATAAATATGAGAGACAAAGTGGATTGGGGTCTTATATTTAAGACCAAAATAAAGGTCAAACAGGGTCTTATATTAAGGATCGGGGGTAGTATATGCAATAAATTACAAATTAAGTTGGATTAATTGTGTTCTGTGTGGGAAAAGATGTGAGATGAGAAAGTGATGAGAGAGGAACCCACCATCCTTTCCAGAAGCCTTCGCCCTTACATTTGGTGTCAGCTGGGATCTGTGATGAATCTTGAACAGCTCGCACGGTGGTGGGATATCCAGGTGGCGGTGTTTGGTGGTGGTGATAAGCCTGACCCGGTGGAGGATAAGCCATCACTGGTGTTGATAGCTGATAAGCCTCTGCATGTGCATAATCATATCATCCAATCTGACATATATCAAATAAACAATAATACAGCAAGAAAATGATTAATTAAGTTGAATAATTCTACAAAAACCTGAAACTTGGTTGTGTTGACTCATAGTATCTGTCGCAGGTTTTGCACTAGACTGAGAAAGAACGAGAGAAAAGAGAAGGGTAATCATATATATTTCTTATAATTAACTAATTTACCTAATTTTTATAATTTAATCAAATTAATTTAATATATCTTATATTAAAGACCGAAAGAATAATAATTATAGTTAATGGTTAGATGCAGGGCAAACTATGAAGTAGCTTGAAGGAACCACTTAAACTATGTACGTTTGGCAAGATGGTATTTTAATCACAAACCGTATCTGATGTACATATAACAGGAAATATAGCAGGAGGCTCTTGTTGATGGTAGAGATTTATGGTTAATAAATATTGATGAAGTTAAGTTCGTTATCTTCTGAACGACTGGAACAGAGAGGCCGAGATGAAATAGATGAATGTGAATAGCCTTTATAAGGCTGCTTCATGTTAAACATTCTATCAAATAATAATTGTAACTAATAAAATTGTATCGCAATGGTATTTATTATAAATAACTAGCTCAACAAATTTTTTTAATCTACTCAAATCAGTTGATTAACTCTTATATTAGAGACCGAATCATTTCTTCAATTGAAGAAAAGTACATTTTTGTTTCATAAGTGAACATCAACGTTATCATATCTGACACAGACTTCCTGTGGTTTAGTGTGAAAGGTTAGAAAATGATGAAGAATCATTGCCCCGAAATACACGATTGGGCTTAAAGTATCCACTCAATTTATGATTGATCTTGACAATTGCGATCTATATTCGCCACGCCTAACAAGTTTTATATTATTTATCACAACTGTTCAAAAGTCAGTGCTTTTGCTTTTGACATTTCTGCACAATCCAACAAATTAAACTATGTGTTCATATGTGTTTAGTGCTTTTTTTCCTTTCTTTTTTTTTTTAAAAACTTTTGAATTAGTGGCAGACAGTAATTAACTGAGATTATACACAACTTTTTGTTTGTTTACAGGAAATCTTCCATACCATTAGATTATGAGACCGTATAGCACACTTGAGTTGTAGTCACTCAGTTATGATTAATTAGGATAATAATTCATTGAATTTGCAGTTTTGAACTTGCCAAGAGTCTCCAATACACGTATCAAGAATAATACAGTGACAAAGAGTTAGGGGGGGAAAAAGATTGATGTGTGCGTGTTTTTTTCTTTTTTTTGGGGGGGGGGGGGGTCGAACATACGAACAGGGGAATCATAGTAAGATAATTAAAAAAAAAAAAAAAGAAAGAAAAGAAAGATGCATATCGAAACCGCTTCAAATAAAAAGAAATCATTTCCATTTATTGCTTCAGTTATCAATTTAGTATATGAAGTTTAATTTCTATCAATTAAATTTTTTAATTCTGTAAATAAGATATAAATAACTAACAAATGCATACTCACGTGGTTCTATTTATAAGTTCAAGAGAAAAGATTTCCTTTTTTTTTAATTTATAAGTAACATCATTAAATTTTTTACATGAATATATAATTTTATCTTTTATTTATTATTGTGTGAATTATTATTTCTCAGAAATTGTGTGTGTATACACATTAAATATGAATAAAATTAGAAAATTATTAAACTTTAATACTACTTCTCATTCTTAATATAAAATTTAATTTATAATTTAAAAGTAAACCTTATATCAAAGACGAGAGGTAATATAAAGTTGATGAAATTTAAAATTTTTCATGATTATAATAAAACATGCTAGAATTGAGTTATATATGAGTAAAGACGCTGATGTTTCAAGAAAAGGAAATGTAGACCAAGTCATTTTTCCTCTACATCTCTGATCTGACAGCCATGACTATTCAAAACAATGCTCACGCTTTGGCATCCAAATAAATGCCCATTCAAGGAAATCTCAGCGAATTAATCTAATCAACTAAATTTGCCAAACAGTTATACCAATTCTAAGTCCCGTTCGTTCCATACAAACTCACGCTTCCTTCACCATAATCTAAATGACTATTTTTTCCCCATTGAGAGGTTATAAGGCCTTAGCATCTGCGTTTTGCACTAAAATTGAGTTTTATTCACTCAGTTATGATTAATCAGGATAATAATTCATTGAATAGAATTGATCTGCTAAACCGTGAAGTTGTGGTTTTGAACCTGCCAAAGTCTCCTGTGTACGTACCAAGAATAATATTATGACAGGGTTCGGGAAAAAAAAAAAGGTGACATGCATATAGGGTTGAACATGCATACAGTTTTTAATGTAAGACCTAATTGAAAAATTAATATTAACCATATATGTAAAAAAATTATTCAATACGTATTAGAAAACAACAGAGGGAGAGACGTCATACCAAAACCACTTCAACTAAAAAAAAATTATCTCCATTCATTCCTTCGGTTGTCAATTTAGTAGACGACGGTCAATTTTTATCAATTAAATTTCTAAATTCTGATACGAATAACTAAATTATGAGGGTAAAAAATTAGTAAAAATTGGTTTACAGTAATAAATGTATAAAAAATTGATTTTGTTTTTAAAAGAATTTCATACTTATGGAGAGAGGGAGTGAATGAGCAGAAAAAAAGAGATGAACACGATGATATAATTAATGAGGGAAATAATTAAAAAATTGATTAAAATTTCAAACACCTTTTTGCTTTGTTTGGATCGGAATAAAAGTTGGGACAAAAAAATAGGAGGAAAAAATATTAAGAAAAGATAAAATATTATCATCTCTCTTACTTGAATGGAGGGGAGAAAATTAAAAGAAAAAAAGAAAATGAGTAAATATGTTAATGACTAAAACACTTTTATCTCCATGTCAAAATATATTAGGTTTAAAATCATTCCCAAAATCTATCTCTTATAATTAAATTTTTGTGATTAAAATACCACAGTTTTAACGCTAATACAAATCTTAAGCAACAATGTGTATATTTTCTAGTGAAAAAACAATTAACAATGTATGTATTATATGTATGAATGATAAATAGTTACAAGGACAAGGGTCACAACTACCACCGCACCCCCCGCACCTATCCTCTCACTGTATATTTTACCCTTTTCCAATTATGTTTCCTTAATTGTCTTGTAAATTGATTTTATGTTCTAGAATGTCCTCAGTATTATAATATTTACTCATTTAATGAAAGGAGAATTACAATAAAGTTCTAAAAAAATTATTATTAAAAAGTCTCAATAAAATTTAGGTCTTGTTAGCTAATTAAATTTTTAAACATGGATTTTTTTAACTAAATTTCCCATAGTACAATTGGTATTCCCATCTATTGCATATATATTTTCAATAGGAGATCATGATTACGACATTCGTGTGGATGTTATTTTCACAAACATATTCTTCGTAAAGAATAAACACAACACGATTGTCTCAATAAAGCCAACCAAGACCTGAAAACCGAGTCACAACCATACAAACAGTGGAGCAATATAGTCAATGGCCGGTGATCTCCAAGAATAGAATTATTATGTATGAATGAATCTCTTTAAAAACAATTAAAAAATAAGAAATCAAACACTTATCAATTCTCTCTATTCTGGGTGTGATTAGAATTTATGACCCATAGAGACAACAACTCTGATCTGTTATAAATCTGACATCTCATGTATTATTCAAACAAACCTGGGACAAAGCGCAGTTTTAGCAGAAAACATTTAACGAAACCATAGTATACTGCAAAACCAAATGTAGCCGGAGATCATCAGAACCAAGCTCTGTTGGGTACGTAGTAAATTCTCGAAAATTGTAGGCATGCGGCATATATAGTTAAAAAATCCGCTTCAATAAGCTCAGTTCCAGGCATTGCGTGCACGGAGAATTTATGTGCCATCCTATAGCAGTTGGCTATAGTAGTTGAGTTGACTCATAGCATCTGTTGCAGTTTATGCACTAGACTGAGAAAGAAAAAGGGAGGGGCAATGATATGTATATATAGTCTCGATCTCGATGGAGACGAAAAGAATGAGCAAAAGGAGAATAAACCAAGGGCTATAATTACTTGTAATTTTTTTGTAGATGATTTTAATGAAAGGCTCCCACATGGATATTGGGCGAAGAATTTGCAGAAAGCGGAGAAACAAACAACAGAAAAAGAAATCTATATTTGGCTAAAAGCTATCAGTTTTAGGTCGTATATTTGGTAAAGCAATGAGCCAGTTTTATCATAAAGCTAGAAATATAGCTCTAATATTTATTGATGATGTTAAGAATCGTTTGCTCAAGATAATTTATGCTTGTGTTTAATTATATCTGTTTAATCAACGTTGACAACCTCTTTGGACTAGAAGTAAGCGATGGAATAATACATTTTTCATCAATAAAAGTTCTTGGCATTGGTTCATATGGCTGGAATGAACTAACATTAGATTTTGAAATATCAGTTAATAAATTGTATCCTATGGCAATAAACATAGTACCTTGCATTGAATTTGTTTGTTACTTTTGCATCACTGATTGGTATTGTTAATCTCATATATGATAATAATTATAGTTAATGGCCAGATACAGGGCAAACTGTGAAGTAGCTTGAAGGAACCATCTGCACTACGTAAAAAAATATTGCATTACTTTTTGCCTGTGGTACTAGTTTGCTGCGTATATCGCTGCTACCTTAATGTACATTTTGGACTATAATTCTTCTCAAGGGAATATATATGGAAAGCGTCTATTGATATGAACTATACAGATTTAACCCTTTTTTCCACTGAGATAATTTTGATAATTAGATTGTTAGCAGCTTTTTGTTTTGGACCTCAAGGAGATTGTTTGTTCCCCCTCCTTGAACTCTTGAAAACAAGCGCAGAACCCCTCTTGAACTCTTGAGAACAAGCGCAGAACTGAGCTTAGTAATTTCATAATGTATAAGTTGAATTTAGTTCCAAGAATGTGAATATAATACTCATTACAAAAAAACATGCCCCTTTACGTTACTATGAGGAGTACAAAAATTGTGTGAGAAAAAATATGAAACCAAAAGGAGCTAACACAGAAAGCAATCAAAAGTAGCAATCCAAAACGTAGCAGCAACAGAGAGCAGCACAACTACAATGAAGAAAAGAAAAAGAGACAAAACAAAGTTAATATCAGGTAATAATCAATTGAAAGAGAAATGAAGATTCATTTAAAAAATTTTTAAAAACAGAGATATTATGGGAACTCACGATCATTCCCAAGAAACCATCACCCCTACTCGTGGTCTTCTGCAGAACACTCTGTTTTGGGTCCCAAGAAACATCATCCTTTGAAGGATACCCCATTGGTGGAGGCGCACTCACGGTCGGCGGCGGCGGCGGATATGCTATTACCGGTGAAGGATACGACACTGCAAATTCATCATATATCATATATAATCTCATTAATTAATATTGTTAATTGCATTTACTAACACAATATAATGATATAACAGAGTAGTAGCTTGTTGTGGAAGAGAAAACTTACCGGGAGGATCAAGCTGATTGTAATGATGATTCATGATTACCAAATAATATTGAAGTTGACAATGATCTTATGAACTATATGAAGATACGGGTAGACCCGAAAATGAGATGAGATTGAGATGCTATGTAGGACGCATATATATATATGGTATAGGTGCGCGAATGGTGGGCGGCTAAGACAGCATGAAAGCGCCTGGGAGTAGGCAGTTTCGGGGAAGGGATCGACCTTTCCATTGCTAAGGTTGCTTAATGCTCTGTGCTTCCCTCTCAAAGCTGACAATATTATCAACTGTGCCCAATGAATGCGATAATGTTTTGATCGATCGAGTCATATTTTTGGCTGTGACTTTGTAGGGATTATTTAAAAAATAATAAAGAAATGAAGAACAAAAAGAAAAAAGATAAACCAAAAAAAAAAAGCAGTTAATTTTTGCGAGTAAGACCGACCCATATTTTTGCTGAATCTTGGAAGATTTGCATTATCATTTACAGTCTGTCGTATGTTAGGTGCTAAAATTGGATTTGATTGCACTGTACGTGGAGACATGCTTAAACGTATGAATCAACTTCAACATGCTATGGGGATTTAGGCGTTAAAAGTAAATCCGAGAAGCAATGCTCATAAATAAATATTGATGATAGGAACAGAGAGGCAGAGACGAAATAGATATATAATAATGAAGGATTTTGAGAAGGAGATTGCTAAGTTATACGTACACATATAGGTTGGAGGCAGCGGCAGCCACGGTAGCTTAATGGAAGGTTCGAATAACATTATGAAAGCACGTGGTGAAGAAAGATGAATGTGAATAGCCTTTATATAAGGCTGCTTCTTGCTCTGTTTCTCTCTATTTATATACTCAAAGGACACAACAAGAGCAAGCTCATTAATAAAAATTTGTCATTGCAAGTTTATGAGCGAATGTACTTTCACGTCAACATTTGCTGTTTCATTTAATAAGTTATTTTATTTGACCATTCAACTTATAGTCAAGTACTATGCAACGCTATGTTATAAGTCCAATTATTGAACGAGACAAAAGAAAATTATCTATATTTAAGTAACATATGGTCTTATACCTCGGCAGATCCGCTGGCCAAAAGAGGAACCTAAGAAAAGAGAAGAAGATAAGAGACAGTTATTGATACGGTCTTAATTTTTTAATAATTTTGCATTGTAACTAATGTGCTTTTACATCTTTTAATTAATTTTTTGTGATTAAAATATCACAGTTTGATAGGCTTATGAAAATATCAGTCTTAATTAACAATGCATGTCTATGTAATATGCTGGCTGTGTGTGTGTATATGCATGAATGATAAAATAGTTAAAAGAAAGAAGGTGACCTGATAAGCACTTGCCGTTTAAATCCAATGTTTGAAGGTGGTGGAAAGGGAGAAAAGAAGAAGCCTTGAGTGACCAGTTGATGTCTGCCAACTCAGAAGGTCTTGTATCCTTCAAAAGGCGGCTTATGACTCTCTTAGTGGAGTTGTCACACTCTAGACTCCCAAGTGCAGCAATCAGATAATAACTTACTGATGAGCAGGGAGGATGTGAATGGCATATATATATGTATATATATCACACGTGTCATTTCTTCAGTTTTGTTGTGAGCTTCAGCGTTGTTAACAACTAATAATTTATACATTTTGTGCACGTGTGATTGTTTGATATCTTTGTATAAGTTTTGAAATATATTTTCACATAAAGTCCAAACATGCAGTTTCATCTGTGGTTAAGTATTGGTTTGGATTTGATTTATGTAGGTTTTTGTCTCAAGTTTCTATTGATCAACACGATCCGAGAAGTATTCTCCCAAGTGCTGCACTTCATAACTGACGCAGACTTGGAGCCTTTTAGTCATAAAAGATTACAAAAAGATGAAGATTCGTTGCCCACAAAATACACGGTCGCTAACAATTAATGTTCACAGCACAAATAAGCTTTATATTCCAAATCTCAGTGCATGTGCTTTTGACATTTCTGCACAATCAAACAAAATATGCCCCCATCCGTCAAAGGGAACCTGGAAAGCCAGAATCTATGGTAGACTGAGGTTGCTGCGCAGCAAGTAAACTATGCATCTAAACTCTAAAGTTTTCTATCTATTTATCTGTGTTCAGCACCAAAATTGAGTCTTAGTCAATCAGTTATTGTTAATTATTAGCATAATAACTCATTGGATTAATCTAAACCGAATTGGTGGTTTTGAATTTGATTAGCCAAAGACTCCTATGCACCAAGAATAATATTACCCAAAAAAAAGTTGGGAAAATATATAGTTGATATGTGAGGTCGAACGTGCGAACGGCTAGCCAAATAAAAAATTATATCCACTCAATTTTTTTTTTTTGGTCTTGTTCATTGGTTTTGGACTCCGTTTATTCTTAATTTTATAGTTTAATCATGGACAGTGCGACAAAAGTTGCTGTAAGGTATCTTTAAACATTTTAGTTGTCATTAAATTTTATGCGAGCCTGTACTTGTTTAAAGATATGAAAGAATTACAGTATTTTTTGAAGAGTCGTGTCTCATGTTTTTTTATTCTCTCCCAAAATGGGAATAACATATGTAAGGGGAAGAACAGCAAGATATGAAAGCAGCACAGAGTTGATAAAAAAATACTGTGGGACTCAACATAGCAAATTAAAAACAGAGCTTTTGATGATGACTTGTGATCTCACCTTCTTTAACAGAAGAAGCATCATTGGAGGGATACCCCATTGGTGGTGAATATAAAATCACTGGTAAACATAACATCACTAATTAGTATTGTTAATCTCATGCATCTATAGTTAATGGTCAGATACAGGGCAAACTGTGAAGAAGCTTGAAGGAATCATCACTTAAACTACGTTTGGCAACATAGTATTTTCATCACAAACTGTATACGTTATACCTATAACAATAAACATAGTAGGAGGTTCTTGTGGATGGTAGTAATTCATTGTTAAAAAAATATTGATGAAGTTAAGTTGATTATCTTATGAACGATAGGAACAGAGAGGCAGAGACGAAATAGAGATGATAATAACGGATTTTGCGAAAGAGATTGCCAAGCTGTGCACACACATGAGAAGTAATGATTCGAATATTCCAATTAAGTTTCCTTTCTGATCCTGAGAAGACTCGAAACCAGCAGTCTTTTGGTTATTGTAATTCTCGAAAAGATCACCAAGCCATCTGTTACATAATCAAAATCTCATGAACTATAATTAAAACTGTTTTCTTTTTTGCCACCACTCATACATATAACTTGTTATATCTCTCTCTAATACGAGTAGTTTGTAATTGCAAATGTAAGGGTTCAAATAAAGAACTGTAATGACACCTATAAAAAATACTGCAAATGCTCCGGCAAAACTCCATAAGAAAGCATCTCGAAAATCATCAGATGCCAAATGATGAGGTTGCCTGTTTCTCCGTGCTATTGAGCAATTTTGCTGCAAAGGGGGACCGCATAGAAAAGGGTTTCCTTCATAACTAGCAGAATCAAAAGTTGAAAATTGATTTTTCATGTCAGGTGTTGTTCCAGATAGATTATTATGAGCCACTGAGAAGAAAGACAAGGAGTACAACTGAGTTAGTTGTGCAGGAATGTAGCCTGATAATTTGTTGTGTGAAAGATCAAGGCTTTCTATCTGCTTGAGGTTTGAAAACGTATCCGGAATACGCCCTTTCAATTGATTGTTTGACAAATTCAATGCATGGATAGTGCCTAAGTATCCAATTTGTGCGGGAATCTCACCTATCAATTGATTACTCGAGATATCCAACCCAGACATGAAATCTAAAATGCTTCCTTTGTAAGATTCATACCTGCTTTTTGTTGTAAAATCTACTTCTTAGTCCTTATACAATGTAACATTTTGTTTTTCTTCTGGTATAGAAACTTCACCAGTCAAAGGGTTAAATAAATACATTGACAATCTCGTAGCCCATGACACAATAAAATGTCATATTTCAGTTTCCCTTGGTGCATCTACCTTCCCAAATGTGATGTTATTCAAGCAATATGGTATGCCTCCAGAAAGCTTATTTTCAGAAAGATCTAATAAGCTTATATTCTTGAGCTCGCATAAATGCACTGGAATAGAGCCTTCAAGTTTGTTTCCCTTTAACATGAGGACCCTTAAACTCAAAAATGAGCTAATCAGTCTTGGAATTTGACCAAAAAATTGTTATTTGTCAAATCCAAAATCAACAGTGAGGGAGAATTAGCCAAAGGCAGAGGTCCCATGAAATGGTTGCCCTGCAAATGCAAATACTTCAACAATGGCGTATTTGGACAACTTGGCAAAGAGCCATTGAATTTATTGTAAGAAAGGTCTAGATATGTAAGTTCAGTCAAGTTGCAAAAGCTTTTTGGTAGTGGACCTGTTAAAGAATTCTTTGACAATATGAGGTAGCTCAAATGTTGAAAATTTCTGATCCAGCTAGGCATTTGACCAAATAATTGGTTGGCACTTATATCCAACATTCTTAATTCAGTACTATTCATGACCCCACCTTCTAGCTTTCGTCCGAAGTTATTGTTGTTGAGATCCAAAAACAACAAATATGTGAAATTTGATCCTATGGGCAAACACGGGCCACTCAGGTTGTTGTTTGACAACTTCAAAAATCTCAACTCATTGTTACCCTCACCAAATTTTTGGGGCAAATAACCAGATAAATTATTATTTGACAAGTCAAGATCATTCAATTGTCTCATTTCACCTATTGAAGCTGGAAATCTACCTCGCAACAAAGTTGAAGACATGTCAAGAGAGATCAAGTTGGGAAAAATGAAGCCAATATGAGAAGGTATTTCATCTCTAATAGGGTTAGAGGAAATATCAAATGACTCCATGTGAAGCAATTTTGAGGAGGAATTAAGTTGAAAGGGACCGGTGAACAAGTTGTGCGTCAGATTTAAATCATTTAATCCCGTGTTGTTTGTTAAAAGCCATGAAGGGAAAGTTCCTGAAATGTTCAAGTGACTAAGTTCTAGAAATAGCAAGTCATATTGATAAAGAAGAAAAGTAGGCATTGTTTTATTGCTGGCTTCATTCAGAGTGCAGTTGCGGATTACGAAAGATCTCAACTGGAAGGAAGGGATAAATGGGGGATTCTCAATTTCAAGCCTGAGGTTGGTATTAAAGCATATGACTCTAAATATTTTGAGGCTGGAGTGGTTGGCAAGCAAAGACAATGAAAATGACCCACTGAAATTGTCGTCAGAAAGAGTAATTGCTGTTAGGGACCTCGAAGAATGGAAGAGTAAGGATGGAAAGGTTCCTTCAAAACGATTTTGTTGAAGATCAAGTGTACGTAGAGACATCAAATTGCCAAGGCATGCAGGGAGTTGACCCTCCAGTTCATTGTGGGAAAGATCCAATAATGTAAGATTCTTCATATTACAAAGGCCTCCTACAACATAGCGTTTTCCTTTATTAAATTTATTTAATCAGTCCATCAATATAAAGAAAATTTATAAAACTTAAAATAACAGCTTAATACTTTGCCGGCCAAAAAAAAAAAGGTTAATCCTTTAAACTTTAAGATTCGACGATATTTTTTCAAAAATTGGTTTCTGTGGTCTAAATTAATTTTGCGAGCATGTTCGGCTTAACAAATGCATTTAAATTAATATTGGGCCCCAGAAGCCCGAACATTGAGCCCAAGAATATAAGTAAACTAATAGGGTATATTATCACCAAGTGTTAAAATTAAATAAATAAATATAGATAATGCAAAAAGAAAAAGAATAATAAAGTCATTTTCTTTTATTAGTTTTATTTAGCCAGTGCCTGAAAGTGCAACTCATATTACTTGTGTAATACAGCTCGATCTTATCATTATTTTGTCAACAGTTATCTGCTTTGAACCCCCCTTTTTTTTTCGAGCTGAATGCTTTGACCCCATTTTAAGCCCACTAGTTTCATGAATAAATCATGCGATAGATTTTAAGTAAAATTTTTTTCTCAAGAAATTTGATGTTATTGGTGGAATACTCAATTAACGAATTATGTTTATTTCACTGCAGAAGGTATAAAATATGATTCGTACCTTGTTGTGGCAATGATCCGGTCAGGTTGTTTGCGCCTAATGCCAATTCGGTGAGAGAAGTAAGAGACAAAATAGATTCCGGAATACTGCCCTCCAAGAAATTGAAGGAAAGCCACAGCCCCTTCAAATGGCGTGGACGATAAAGATCTGTCAAATGCCAATTGGATGTGTGCAGATTAAGTAAGTGCCTAATAACATGCCCAGACACATACATGGGGCGTAAGTAGTAATAGCCATTTGGATGGATCATTTATTTATATAAAATGTTTTTAACGAATTGTCCCGCTATTACTTTTAGTTTTTATGCACTGTTAAACTTTGTTGATCTCGTATCTGCCAAGTAAGAAAACTTCATTTTATCTCTCAAGTTTGACAAACCATCATTCAATTCTCCAAACAAAAGACACAAATTCTTCCGGTGAGGTGACAATATCATAAGGTAAATGCTACCTCCCGTCCACAATAGTTTGAGTTTTAATTTAGTTCTAAATATAACATCTCAATCCACTTGTTTCTTATACTCCCTCCGGTCCTACAAAAGGGGTCTTATATTTAGGACCGGAGGAGTATTTAATTTTTTTAAAAAATAGTACTTATAATAGTTGCACATGTAAAAAATTCTATTAAATGGTAGTTCTCGCTAATACACATAATTAGCGAGAGTATTCGAGAGAAAATAACATATATTTATTACAAATAACTAATTTAACTTATTTTTTTTAATCTATTTAAATTAGTCAATTAGCTCTTATATTAAGAACGGAAGTAGTATATGAGTAAGTTAGTTAACCTAATAATATCAATTGACTTCCCAACAAAATCAAGAAAAATTAAAATAGAAACTTTCATATACTATCTCTGCTCCTCAATGTAAGATCTAGTTGACTAATTTGAGAAAATTAAAGAAATAAGTTAAGTTAGTTATTTATAATAAATAGGTGTTATCTTTCCTAAAATATCCTTATCAATCAAGTGTATTGACTAAAACTATTATTATTACAAAAACTACCTTAAAAAATGAATAAATATGAGAGACAAAGTGAATTGTTATCTATATATTTCTTTTAGCATTTTTTTCCTTAAATCATGGCCCCGTAATCCTTCTCTAAAAGTATATATACTTTTGATGTACATCCAGTAATTACATATGTCACCTACTGTTTTATACGAAGCATTGAAAATTAATGATTAAGATTGGGATTGATATTGAAAAAATAATATTTAGCATAAGAGATTGCTTGTTACATGGGATTAAACAAACCTATGTATGTGGGATTAAAGAATACTATGAGAGAAGTGGTATTCTCCAATCCTACTTTTATGAGTTTGCCTAATTCCATGTAACAAATAATTACTCATACAAAATACTTTTTTAATTTTTTTTAATTACAATCATAATTCTTATCCCTCATTTTTAATGCTTGATATGTTACGAGAGCTAAAAGAATACAAAGGACAGAGATTTAGTACCAAGATATGGGAATTCTGTGAGCATATTCGTGTGTAAAGCCAACACTTCCAGGTTCGCCAGTCTGATATCGCCAAACAGCCCTGTCCCACAATTAACGCGTGATCAGTTATTGTGAATGTTAGTGGGTAAAAGTAGTTATAAAAATAATTCATATAATTAATATCATCAATCTCTGACATGGAGTGAAAGTTGATATAGCGTTTACTATGTTCGTTTTGGGCCTTTGGGCCCCCATATATATATATATATCCAAGAATATATGGTTCTTAATAATTTAAATTTCTTTAAAAAAAAAATTAAAACACAAATCAAAGCATCTAGTGTCACGCATTCTAAAATATCTTCATTATATTTTAAAAATGAATAATGAAACTTTTGGTACTCAAGTTTGTCTCAATTATTGGTTCAGTCTCTGAAGTTTAATTTTTATCAATCAAATCCCTAGAGTTTCACGCACAATTTTACTCCTTACCATGTTATCTACTATCTTTAATCTTAATTATAAGACATCATTTATAGACTATAAATAAGACCTTATAATTAGGACCAAAAGTAGTATAAGATACAAATAATCAAATTATGTGAATTAAAAAATTGATTAAATTTTATTAAAAGTTATGAATGTGTAAAAATACATTTTATTTTTCAAAAATAATGCTTATGTTTATGGAGAGAAAGGGTGTGTGAGAGAGAAAGAGTAGAAAAAGTGTGTGTTGAGAGATAATTTATGAAGTGATATAACATGTAACTAATGGGGCAAAAATATTTTTAAAAAAATGGTTATGAAGTTGAACTGCCCTTAATTGTCGCTTTGGGGTTACTCCAAAAATTAACCGAATTAATGCAATATAGTGCACAACTCGGGTCGTTTCACTTTGAGGAGCCGAAAACGAAATTAAACCTTAGTAAATGAATGCAAGTAACCTAAACTATAAAAAGAGATTTTTGATTTTGAAAAGCTGTTAATTAAATACTACGAATCAAATTGAAATTAAAATACTTTTTTTTTTGTTTTTATAAAAAGTGATTAAAATGAATGGAGATTAAAGAAATGAAAATGAGACACACAAATAACACTGATAAAAATCAATCCTCCAATTCAACAACGCAGGCAATCATCACTCTAAAAGATGTGGGAGTTAAAAACAATGAATTAAGAATTATAATTAAGCTTTTGATCCAACAACCGAGCCACCTCGAGTTGCCACAAAATATTTTCCTAAAATCCCAATTTACTAACTGCAACCAGAATAGTAAAATGGGATTAAGGATGCTAAAAACCAATGCTTAATTAGAACTCTTAAATCCAAAATAATAGAATTAAAGCTAGCAAGAGACTATATGATCCAAAATTCTAAGCCACCTTAGAAAATCACAATATATTAATTCCAAAATCAATACAAATGTCATAACCACAACATTATAATTGAGATCAAAACTATAAACAGCCCAATGTCAAATACCAAGTAATAATTCAGTCACAATAATCCCCAAATAATAAACAGATTAAGCAATACAATTATCCCAATAATCAGAAAAACTATCCTAAGACCTAGGAATTGTTAAACAATTATTGAATAGGAAATTAAAGCAACTAAAACTCCCCTTTGATGATCCAAGCTCCTGCCATTATTGTTGAATTAGAGAATTATAAATTCTAGCCTCGGTTTGCCATAAAAAATGTCATATTCAGAATTTTGCAGTCAGCCATGGAAGAACAACAGCGTGAATCCTTTCCTCCGTCGTCAAGCTCGCGCTGTCCAGGTCTCTGTTTCGTTTTATCCTCCTTTGGCGTCCGCGTGTGTAGCTTCCGGGTCTCCTCTCTGTTTCGTCCAGCCCGTGTGTCTGCCTCCAGCTCGCTCGACGTCGTGTTCAGCTTCGTGTGTGCGTCTCTCTCCGTTATTTCCTTCTCTCAGCCGCCGCCTCCAGCTCTGTTCTCCGTTTCTGCGTGTATTCCTCCAGCCGCGCTTCCCAGTGTGTGTGTGTGTCTCCGTCGAGCGCCCCCTGCCACCAGGAAGGTTCAACGGAGAAGATGATGAATGGTTCTTCGTGTTGCGCCGTCGGCTCTCTGGACCTCAGCGCCGGTCCCCTCCTTCGCGTGCGCCTTCTCTGTTTTTTTTTCGGCCGCCCAAAGCTTGCTCTGTTTCGTGTGTGTGTGTTCGGCGCGCTCTCCCCGTTCGCTGGAGATGATGATTATTAGGTTGGGCAAAACGCAACGTTTTGCCCCCAACTTATTATTATTATTTTTTTTCTTTTAATTTAATTTTTTTTCTTTTTTTTTTTAATTTATTTTTTTATTTTTGAATCTTCCAAGAACCTGCAAGTAAAATTCAAGGATAAGGTAGCATTAATTGTCCTTAAAAATCAATTAATCATAATTAAATCAAAACATGACAATTTTGCCCCTATAAAATAATAATTCAAAATAAAACAAAATAAATCAATTAAGGCAAAAAAAAGGACTAATTAAGCTGACAAAACTCATATAAAAGATACCAAAATATATAAAAATAATTGAGTTTGTCAGGTTACAATTTCAGACATCCTTTAATTATATTTTATTTCATAAATAGGACAAATTCACCTCCAAAAACTGTATTTTATAAATTGGAGCAAATGGAGTACATTCTTATTTGTTCTCATTATTAGAGCGACAATTTTTTCTGCAATTCACCTTATTAGTCAACCTAAGAGAGCACATGTACGTATTTTAGGATTATATGTCTTCAAACCATAAGAACGCACTACACGTAGGGTTAGGAAAGTTTAGGGACTTGATTGATAACACAATTAATTAAACTTCATGGTCCAAATCAATTAAGGGTAGCAAATTTGAGGGACCCAAAGTTTCATTATTCCAATCAGAAATTATCCACAAATATTTGGCTAGAAATGGTCTTACCCAGGCAAAAGAGGAAACCAAGGAAAAAGAACGAGGTAACAGACATGAATGATATGATCATAATTTTTTTATTGCAACTAATGTGCTTTTACATCTTCAAAAATCACTATTCGAAACGCTTATAAAAATGAAAGTCTTAATTAGCAATATGTGTCTATGTAATATACTGTGTATATACATGTATGAATGATAAAATAGTTAAAAAGAAAGAGCGTGACCTGACAAGTAGTTTCCAGACAGATGCAATTGTTGAAGTTGGTTGAAAGGAAGAAAAGAAGAAGCATTGAGTGACCCGTTGACGTGTCTCAACTTATAAGGTCTTGTATTGTTCAGATAAAGGCTTATGACTCTATGAGTGGAGTTGTCACACTTCACAGCCTCCCAAGTGCAGCAATCTGCAGAGAAGGTTTGGTTATTCCAAGAAGGAAGAGAAGAGCCATTTGGATAATTGAAAGCTTCTTTCAATTTCAGAAGAGCTTCTCTCTCTTCTTTCAAGCACCCCTCACTTTCTCCATTAAACCCTAATAGTAATATGAATATGGTTATGGCCCTCCCCCACCACACATCTTCTCTCACAGAATACCCCATTTTTCGGCATATGCTTCCTTGTTTGCCTACGTCTTCCATTACGTCCTCTATATCTCTATATATATAGGCCAGAAGGAGGTTCATGTTGCTCACTAGTTGTCTTTAATTTGGCGAGAAAGCACTCAGACTCAGAAAAACGTAACGATCGAGTTGGGCAGTAACCGAAAAAACACGACTGTGGTGCGGGGGGGCAATATAGTCAATGGTCGGTGATGCCCAAGACTTGTAAAGGTTAAAATTAATATACATTTATAAAATGAATGTCATGGAATAATGAAACAAATAAATCTGAAATATCTGATGAATTATTTAAACAACGTTGAGACAAATTAAAGCACAATTTTAGTGGAAAATATTTAACCAACCCATAGTACATGGCCTCATGTAGGCAATAATGGTTGGTCCTTGTACGGCCGGAGGGTAAGGAATTAACCACAATCAACTTTGAAGTGGTCGAACATACAAACAGGGGAATCGCAGTAAGATAACAAAACAAGAAAGAAAGAAAGAAAAGTAAGATGCATATCGAAACCACTTCAAATAGAAAGAAATTATTTCCATTTATTGCTTCGGTTATCAATTTAGTATATGAAGTTTAATTTCTATCAATTAAATTTTTTAATTCTGTATATAAGATATAAATAACTAAGAAATGCATACTCGTGTGTGGTTCTATTTATGAGTTAAAAAGAAAAGATTTCATTTTATTTTATTTATAAGGAACACAATTAAATTTTTTACACGAATATATAATTTTATTTCTTAGAAATTATGGGTATATATATTAAATATAAGTAACATTAGAAAATTAAATCCCAAAATAATCTGACATGGACTATTAACCAGTTTAATTAATCTGGAAAACTAGGAAGAGGTCAAGATATGCTCTCCCAAAATGCACGATAGGGCTTAGGCTCTCCATTTCTGATGATCCCGACAACGTCTATCACCCTCACATGCTAATTTCTAATCCACAAGAATATTATTTACCAGAAAGTTATAATTGTGAGTGGAATTTAAAGTAGTTTCCGTGTTGAATCAGTCATGATGAAGACAAGTTACAAAGTTGCTGATGAGCAAAGAGGATGTGAATGGCATATACATACATACATACATACGTACATATATATATATATATCATACATGTCATTTCTTCAATTGAAGAAAACTACAATTTTGCTTCATAAGCAAGGTTCAGCGTTGTCATAATTGACCCAGACTTGGAGTCGTTTAGTCAGAAAGAATAGAAAAAGATGAAGATACGTTACGTTGCCCCAAAAATACATAATTGGGCTTAACGTAGCCTCTCAATTTAAGAGTGACCCTGACAGTTACCGGCAATAATCACTGCACAATATTAGGGGGTGAACAGCAATAATATGAGATTACAAGTGAAATCAAATTTACAACCTTCCACTTACGGGAGGTCTTTCGTACCATAAGGTTACAAGGGCTCCGCATCTACTATTTTGCATTAAAATTGAGTTTTATTCACTCAGTTATGACTAATCAGGATAATAATTCATTGAATTGAATTTATCTAATAAAACGCGAATTTGAGGTTTTGAGCTTGCCAAAGTCTCCTATGTACGTACCAAGAATAATATAATGACTGGGTTCATTAAAAAAAAAAAAAAAGGGGTGACATGCATATTGGGTTGAACATGCGAACAGGGGAGTCTTAAAAAGATTATACTTTTCTGGTCTTTAATAGAAAACGTCATTAAAGAGTTAATATTAGCTTTATATATGAGATTTATTTCACATGTGTTAAAAAACAACAGGGGGAGAGACGCATACCAAAGCCACTTCAAATTAAAAAAAAAATCATCTTCATTCAGTCCTTCAGTTATCAATTTAGTAGACAAAGTCTAATTTTTATCAATTAAATTTCTAAATTCTGATACGAATAACTAAAACATGAGGGTAAAAAATTAGTTAAAATTGGTTTAAAGTAATAAATGTGTAAAAAATTTATTTCGATTTTGAAAAAACTATTCATACTTATGGAGAGAGGGGGTGAATGAGCAGAAAAAAGAGGTGTGTGAGAGATAATAAACGCAATAATATAATTAATGAGGGAACAAATTACAAAAATGATTAAAATTTCAAACATGTTTATGCCGTGTTTGGATGGAAAAAAAATAGGAGGAAAGAAAGTTAGAGGAAGGAAAGATATTATAACCCCCTTGTTTAGATGGAGGAGAGAAAATTAAAAAAAAAAAAGAAGAATAAATATGTTAACGACTAAAACACTCTAATCTCTATGGCAAAATATATTATGTTCAAAATCACTCCCAAAATCTATATCTTCTAATTAATGTTTTTGTGATTAAAATATCATAGTTATAACGATCTAAAAATCTTAAGGGGGAATCCTAATTAAATCTAATTGAAATATCAAAATTCAAGTTAAGGCATGCACTTTTAACAAATCTCTAATTAGGCCTAGAAGTCTTATTAAATTTTTTTAAATATTTTTAAAAGAATAAAATGCCCCTTTAAATTAGCAAATTGGTAATTGCACCAATTAATTTATGACCTAGTTTCTTTTTTTTGTTTGAGATGCTGTCAGATGATGTATCAGCTTCCTGTGTTCTTGCAGTGATGACCGTATATTGTTAAAAGGCTAAAATGTATCTTTTTTTTTCTATAAATTTATGTTAAGAAGTTCATATTATTTCATTTGTCCTATCAAATCTTGGAAAAATTATCTAGATCTTTAGTACAAGTTCATATTAATTATTGGTATGAATTTTAGTAATGAGATTATAAGATATAACATCATAAGAACGTTTATATGATAGATATAGAAAAGTAATTAAGAAAGAAACGACAAATTTGATGCTAAAATCTATTAATACATTGAGATTCTGATTTTTTTAACTATAAAAAAAAATTTCTTCAAAAAATTATTAATTTAATGGAGTTGGAATCAGGCAACTAAAAGGTTCTTTTTCCCATTATGGAAAAAAAAAAGTCCATGTTCCCATAAATTTCTCATCAATATATTAGAGTTAGTATGTCCATGTTCCCATAAATCTCTCATCAATATATTAGAGTTAGTATAAAATGTTATATTACCCATTGTCGATTTTCTAATCTTAGTATTTTCAAATTTTCTTATGTGAGACTTTTTTTTATAAATAAATACTACATAATGTCAAGTTTTCATGGTTTAATTTTTTGTTTTCAAAAAAAATATTATTTTAAATTATGAAAGGACATTTTATTCTTTTGATAACATTCAAAAATTCCTAATAAAGCCTCTTAGCCTAATTAAAAATTTGTTAAAAATGTAGGTCTTAATTTGAATTTTAATATTTTAAGAGGATTTAATTAGAATTTTCCCAAATCTTAATCAACAATGTATATATTTTTGCAGCTTAAAAAAATTAACAATGTGTGCATTATATGCATGAATGATAAAATAGTCATAAGGACGAGGGTGACAACTGCCACTGGCCCACCGCACCTATTCTCTCGTTGAATATTTTACTCTTTTCTCATTATGCTTCCTTAATTGTGTTGTAAATTGATTTTATGTTCCAAAATGCCCTTAGGGGGTGTTTGACAACCCTCAAAAGTGCTTCTTAGAATGACTTTTCCGCAAAACGAGACAAACTCCTTCACATATTTCCTTCGTAAACCGTAAAAATACTTTTGAAACTATGGTTTGGTTTCCATCCAATCACCCTTTTAGTGTTATACTATTTACTCATTTAATGAAATTCCCAAGTCGACGGCCGGAAGGCGTACAGTGGAACTTTTTTAATTTGTCCCATGTTTAATGGATAAACGTGTTTTTAGCCAACGCATGCTACTGTCTCCTCTCGCGCATCACCTCGTATTTGGAATTTACAAGTTTGTTTGAATTGTTATCCGCACATATTAAAGATGAGTAAAATTAAAAAGTCATTAAAAAGTGAGATTTTAATTTTTAAAATTTGATCCTATTTTAATTTTGATCTTTTAAATTTGATTTTATTTTGATTTTAGTTCTTAAAATTCAAAACCAATACTTTTAGTCCATGAAATTTAACTTCATTTTGATCAGCCTAAATAATTTTGGTCTCTAAAATAAGAATCAAATTTTATGAACCAAAACCATTGATGTTAAGATTCAGGAATCAAAATCAAAATGAGATCAAATTTTATGAATTAAAACTACTAGTTTCAAATTTTAGGAATTAAAGTCAAAATGAAGTTGAATTTCAAGGATTAAAGATGATATTAACTCTACATTTTAATAGAGTTAATGACATTTAATATTTTTCTTAATTATAATAAAACAATTAGGAGTGACCATATGATTTTTCAAGAAAATGAAAAATCTCTTTTTGGTGGAATTTTTTAAGGGTGTTGTTAGAAACATGTTTGTGGAAAAAAAATTTAATTATATGATATAAATAGCCTAATAACAACATAATCTAATATTCTAATTAGAGAAACGGTTAGTTGTGTGCGGCTGGATATAAAATAAAAAGATATAACATTGAATTTCTCGATATATTTATTTAAGTTGTTTAAATTCGAATAAATAACTCATTTTTCTTATTTAATGAAATTATTTTACATTTCAGTCTTATAACTAAAATATTTGAAGATTTAATATTTAAAAATGTATTATTATCTTTATAAGAAAAATATTTATTATTTATTTTACATTTTAGATTTAAAATGAAATGATATAACTTCTATAATTGCGAAAATCATGTCATTTTGGCAAAATGAAATTTTTGCAAAATTTTTGGAAGATGCTATTGGGAAGGTGTTCATGGAGAAAAATTTAATTATATGATATAAATAGCCTAATAACAATATAATCTAATATTTCTAATTTAATTTTTAATACTACCTCCGGTCCTTAATAATATAAGATTATGTTTGACTTTTATTTTGGTCCTAAATATAAGACTCCAATCCACTTTGTCTCTCATATTTATACTTTTTTTTCTTCAAAATAGCCATTCTAAAATAATAGTTTTAGTCAATACACTTGATTAACAAGGATATTTTAGGAAAGATAACACCTATTTAGGACAAATAATAACTCAACTTACTTTCTTAATCTCTTCAAATTAGTCAACTGGCTCTTATAATTAGGACCGGAGGTAGTATTTTAATAGAAGAATCCGTTAGTTGAGTGGTTGGACACGTGTCGAAAGAAAAGTTGTTGGATATTCTACTTTTATGAGAATATATTCATAGGGGAAAGCCTAATTATAAGATATAAATAGCCTGCTAACAAAATGAACTAGTATTTCTAATTTTTATTATTTTAATGGAGCACATTGTTAGTTATGTGGCTGGACACGTGTTGACAAAATGGCTACCCTACGTTCGTGTGTGTGTGTGTGTGTGTGTGTGTGTGTGTGTGTGTGTGTGTGTATAGATTGATGATTGATGATAAATGTAGCCCAGGTCACTTTTCCTTCATATGTAGGATCTGAAGAATTCTCCCCCGTGCCCCGATATAATAGAATGGCCCATAATACACGGTGACGTGTCTATATCTCTGATCTGACAGCCATAACTGCTCAAAACAATGCTCGCGCTTTGGCATCCAAATGAATGCCCATTCAAGGAAATCTCCGGGAATTAATCTAATCAACTAAGTTTGCCATACAGCTATACCAATCCTCAGTCATGTTCTTTCCATACAAAATCATGCTTTCTTCACCATAATCCAAATGACTAATTTTTTTCCACGGAGGGGATCCAAGTCCTTGTTTCCGAGGTTGCACCACAAAACGCGGAAGTGAGTGAAACAGAGGTGGCTAGTTTGGCCCCTCCCTTTTTTGTTTGCTGTCGAATGTTGTTATTTGGATATGGTAGCTTCAGATGCAATATAGTTACTGTGTGTGTGTATATGCTGAGTTGAATATTAATAATACAAGAAAAATTTGATTAAAGGTCGTTGTTTAAAAATTTAATTAGCTAAAAAAAACTTAAATTTGAGTGAGTGCAACATATCATCAATAATGTGGAACAATCATCAATACGAAAATCATTTGCATACATTAAAAGATATGTTACACTCATAGATCATATTTGCATGTATTTAAATTTAGATTTTTTTAGCCAATTAAATTTTCAAACATGGATTTGTCACCAAATTTCCCATAATACAATTGCTATTCCCGTCCATTGCATCCATATTTTCGATAAGAGATCATGATTATGATGTTCGTGTGGATCTTTTTTTCAGACATATTCATCGTAAAGAATAACATAGCATGATGGTCTCAGTAAAGCCAATCAAGACCTGAAAACCAAGTCACAACCACACAAACAGTGGGGCAATATAGTCAATGGCCGGTGATCCCCAAGAATAAAATTAATATGTATGAAATGAATCTCTTTAAACAATTAAAAACTGAGAAATCAGACACTTATCAATCCTCTATTCTGGGTGTGAATAGAATTTATGACCCATAGGGACAACTCTGATCTATTATAAATCTGACATCTCATGTATTATTCAAACAAATCTGGGACAAAGCGCAGTTTTAGCAGAAAACATTTAACAAAACCATAGTATAGAGCAAAACCAAATGTAGCCGCAGATCACCAGAACCTAAGCTCTGTTGGGTACGTAGTAAATTCTCGGAAATTTTAGGCATGAGGGATATATAGTTCAAAAATCTGCGTCAATAAGCTCAGTTCCAGGCATTGAATACACAGACAATTTATGTGCCATCATATAGTGGTTGGCTATATTAGTTGAGTTGACTCATAGTATCTGTTGCAGGTTACGCACTAGACTGAGAGAGAGAGAGAAAAGAGAGGGGTAATGATATTTGCATATATGGTCTCAATCTCAATGGAGACGAAAAGAATAAACAGAAGGAGAATAAACCAAGGGCTATAATTAGCTGTAATTTTTTTGTAGATAATTTCAATGAAAGGGTCCCACATGGATCCTGGGCGAAGAATTTGCAGAAAGCCGAGAAAGAAACAACAGAAAAGGATATCTATAGTTGGCCAAAAACTCTTAGTTTTAGGCGGTATATTTGGTAAAGCAATGAGCCAGTTTTATCATAAAGCTAGAAATATAGCCCTAATATTTATTGATGATGCTAAAAATCGTTTGCTCAAGATAATTGACTCCTGTATTTAATTATATTTGTTTAATCAACGTTCACAACCTCTTTGGACTTGAAGTAAGCGATGGAATAATACATTTTTCATCAATAAAAGTTCTAGGCATTGGTTCATATGGCTGGAATGAACCAACAGTAGATTTTGAAATGTCAGTTAATAAATTGTATCCTATGGCAGTAAACATAGTACCTCGCATTGAATTTGTTTGCTACT
This sequence comes from Neltuma alba, assembly GCF_004799145.2. Taxonomy (NCBI): domain Eukaryota; kingdom Viridiplantae; phylum Streptophyta; class Magnoliopsida; order Fabales; family Fabaceae; genus Neltuma; species Neltuma alba. Next base: position 35,157 of record NW_021637393.1, read on the forward strand.
TTTGCATCGCTGATTAGTATTGTTAATCTCATATATGATAATAATTGTAGGTAATGGCTGGATACAGGGCAAACTGTGAAGTAGCTTGAAGGAACCACTTGAACTACGTACGTTTGGAAAGACAGTATTTTGATCACAGACCGTATATGGTATACATACAACAGTAAACATAGCAGGAGGTTCTTGTGGGTGGTAGTGATTCATGGTTCATAAATATTGATGAAGTTAAGTTCATTATCTTCTGAACGATTGGAACAGAGAGGCAGTGATGAAATAGATGAATGTGAATAGCCTTTATAAGGCTGCTTCATGCTCTGCTCTGTTCCCTGTGTTAAAAAAAAAAAAAAAAAAGGATTGAAGACGATGATCGAAGACAACAAGGTTCATCTCATTAGGTGACCTTAGCTACGTAGACGCTTTACACATAGAGGTTGGGGAAGTGAGATAACTAACTTGGGGAGATTAAGAAAATTAGTTAACTTAATTATTTGTAACAAATATATGTCGACTTTTTTAAATTATCCATATTCAATAATATATATTGGAATTACCCATGAGTGGAAATACCTTATAATCAATAGGGATATTTTGATAACACATTATAAATTTGGAGGATAAAGTGAATTGAAATATGAGTATTATATTTAAGACCCTTAATTATATTTACTTTTCTGGCAAAAAATGTTAAATTTACTTTTGCCAGTGGTGCTAGTTTGCTGCATATATCGCTGCTACCTTAATGTACATTTCGGACTATAAATCTTCTCAAGGGAATACATATGAAAAGTGTCCATTGATATGAACTATCTAGATTTATCCCTTTTTCCATTTAGAAAATTTTGGTATCATATATTTTGATAATTAGATTGTTAACACCTTTTCTTTTTGAACCTGAAAGAGATTGTTTCTTCCTTATCCTTGAACTCTCGAGAAAAAGCGCTGGTTTTGGTAATTTCATAACTCATACATTGAATTCAGTTCCAAGAATGTAAATATAATACTTATTGCGAAGAAATGCGTCCCTTTACATTATTATTTTGAGGAGCACAAAAATTGTATGAGAAAAAATATGAAACCAAAAAGGGTTAACAAGAACAAAGCAATCAAAAGCAGCAATCCAAGACGCAACAACAGCAGAGAGCAGCACAACTACAGTGAAAAAAAGAAAAGGAGACAAAACAAAGTTAATATCAGGTAATGATCAATTGGAAAAGAAATGAAGATTCATTTAAAAATTTTTTAAAAACACAGATATTTTGGGAACTCACCATCCCTCCCAAAAACCATCACCCCTACTCGTGGTCTATTGCGGAACACTCCGTTTTGGATCCCAAGAAACATTATCCTTGGAAGGATACCCCATTGGCGGGGGAGCACTCACAGTCGGCGGCAACGGATATGCCATCATCGGTGAAGGATATGACCCTGCAAATTCATCATATAACATATATAATCACATTAATTAATAATGTTAATCCCATTCACAAACACAATATAATGATATAGCACCGTGGTAGCTTGTTGTGAAAGAGAAAACTTACCCGGAGGATCTTGCTGATTGTAATGATGATTCATGGTTGCTAAATAATATTGAAGTGTGATGATCTTATGAACTATATGAAGATACAGGCAGACCTGAAAATAAGTTGAGATTGAGATGCTATATAGAATGCACCCACACACATATAGGCATACATGGGCAGCTATGAACAGTGCGAAAGCGCGAGGGAAAGGCAGATTTGGGGAAGGGATCGACCTTTACAGGTCAAAGGCTGCTTAATGCTCTGAATTTCCCTCTCAAAGTTGACAATATTATCAATTGTGCCTTTACCGTTTGAAACGAGACCCAAAGACAAGAGAGGAATCATTCTGTGAGTAGCTTTATTCGCCGGGGTCCACCAAATGCAACTTCAACCCACTTTGGTGATTTAGGCCTTATAAATAAATCCGAAAAGCAGTGTTCTTAAATAAATATTGATGATAGGAACAGAGAGGAGATTGCTAAGTTACACGCACACAAATACATATGGGCTGGAGGTGGCGGCTAAGGTAGCTTAATGGAAGGTTCAAATGATATTGTGAAAGCGCGTGAAGAAATACGAATGTGAATAGCCTTTATAAGGCTGCTTCTTGCTCTGTTTCCCTGTATTTATTTGCCCAAAGGACACAAAAAAGATGAGGAGGCAGACCATGAGAAGAAGGGAAAAAAACATTAATGATGATGACCAAAGACAACTCAGTTACTCCCTCCATTTATAAAAACAACAAATTATTTCGTCCCATTAGGGGGGATCAGTTATAAGATCAAGGAAGTAGTAATAGAGTATTTGGGGGAATTACTTGGACGTGAGAAAGCAGTAAAGTTTAGGCATTTATGAAGCGGCCAAACTTGACCAATTGATTTTGCTACCAGCAAGTCACAAGACACGAAACGCTACTTCATTACAACATTTTTAACAAAGACTAACTTATATATGCCAATTTTACTTTGCCGCTAAAAAATAGGGTTAAGGTGCAATGTTTACCCCTGATCTTATTTTTAACGAGTAATTTTATCCCTGATATTTCAATAGTGCAATTTTGTCCTTGATCTTATTTTTGAAGTGTAATTTTGCTCTTTATCTTTTATTTTTTAGGTGCAATTTTTTTTCTAATATTTAAATTGCATAAAAAAAGATCAGGGTCAAAATTGCATCACTAAAAAAATGAGAGGCAAAATTACACCTTAACTCTAAAAAATATCACATTTACTTTTGCATGTGGTGCTAGTTTGCTGCATATATCACTGCCATATTAATGTACAGTTCGAACTTGAATTCTTAAGGGACATATATAGATATATGGAAGGTGACTATTGATATGAACTATCTAGATTGAACGCTTTTCTCATTTAGAGAACTGTGATATTATATATTTTTATAATTAAATCGTTAACCATTTTCTGTTTTGGACCTGAAAGAGATTGTCTGTTTCTCATCCTTGAACTCTTGGAAAACAGCGCAAAACTGAGTTTGATAATTTCATAACTTGAATATAGTTCCAAGAATGTGAATATAATATTCTTCCAATTCTTAATATATGACCTAATTTAAGAGTTTATGTTAGTCTTATATATAAGACCTATTTTAAATGTTTATTAATTTTTTTTAAAATTAACCTTATTGATATTTCTCTATTAATAGGGAATTACGAAAAATGTTTGTGTGTTTTAGGAAAAAAAAGTTTATATTAACTAATTTAACTAACATCCTTAATATAATCAAATTAGTTAATTATGACTAGATGAGTACCTATTACAAGGGACACATCCAAGAAGTACAAAATTGTACGAGAAAAAATATGAAACCAAAAGGGACTGACAAGAACAAATAACAGAGAAAGCAATTAAAAGCAGCAATCCAAAACACAGCAGCAGCAGAGAGCAGCGCAACTGCAATGAAGAAAAGAAAAAGAGAGAGAACAAAGTTAATATTAGGTACTAAATTTAAATAGAAATGAAGAAACCAATAAAAACTCATTAAAAAAAAACAGAGATATTTTGCCAACTCACCATCCCTCCCAGAAGCCATCACCCCTACTCGTGGTCTTCTGTCGAACACTCTGTTTTGGGTCCCAAGAAACATCATCCTTTGAAGGATATCCCATTGGTGGAGGAGCACTCACAGGCGGCAGAGGCGGATATGCCATCACCGATGAAGAATATGACACTGCAAATTCATCATATAACATGTAATCTCATTAATTAATAATGTTAATCCCATTTACAAACACAATAGAATGATATAGTAGATTAGTAGCATTTTGTGGAAGAGAAAACTTACCGGGAGGATCTTGTTGGTTGTAATGATGATTCATGGTTGTTGAATGCGATGCTCTTCTGAACTATATGAAGATGCAGGTAGACCCGAAAATGAGATGAGATGAGATTGAGATGCTATATAATATAATGCATATGTGTGTGTGTGTGTGTATCGGTATAGGTGGGTGAATGCTGGGCGGCTATGAACTGTGTGAAAGCGCGTGGGAGAAGGCTGATTCGGGGAAGGGGTCGAACTTTCCATGTCCAAGGTTGCTTAATGCTCTGCGTTTCCCTCTAAAAGTTGACAATACTATCTACTTTGCTTTACCATTTGAAATGAAAGCCAAATATATAAACAAGAGAGGGATCAGCCGCCATAGTCCATTAGAAAGTCTTTTCAGATTATTTCTTCCTTTGTCCAAAAAAGGTTGCAGAGTTCAGAAGCTTCATATTCATCTTGGACCATTCATCGTATGGTCAACAACTATAAATGCTTCATTACAAGTCTAATAATTAAAATCAACTTCAACGTAGAGAAAGATAAAGAAATGGTTCAAACATATCAAGTTATTAATTTCCTTTCAAATCATGAGGAGACTTCAAATTGGCAATCTTTTTGTTATTATGATTCTAGACAGTTGATCACCATATATTACATGATCGAAATCTTATGAACTACAACCAAAAGGCTTTTCATTTTTGCCTCCACTAATAGAAATAACTTGTTATAACTCTCTCTGATATGAGTAGTTTGTAATTGCGAATGTAAGGGTTTGAATAAAGAACTATAATGACACCTAGAAAAAGACGCCAAATCCTCCAGCAAAACTTCATAAGAAGGCCTCTTGAAAATTTTCTGCTTCCAAATGATGAGGTTGGTTGTTTCTCCCTTCTATTGATTTATCACTGGATGAGCAATTCTTCTGTAGGGGAGGAGCACATAGAAAAGAATTCCCTTCATAACTACTTGATCCAAAAGTTGAAAATTGATTTTTCATGTCATGTGTCATTCTAGATGGACTATTATGAGCCACAAAAAAGACAGAGAAAGAGTATAATTGAGTTACTTGTGTAGGAATGTGGCCCCTCAATTTGTTGTGTGAAAGATCTAGGCTCTCTATCTGCTTAAGGTTGGAAAATATTTCTAGAATAAGCCCTTTCAAATGATTGTTTGACAAATTTAATGTATGAATAGTATTAAGCATCCAATTTGTGAAGGAATTTCACCTATCAATTGATTACCTGAGAAATCCAAACGAGACGTGAAATGTAAAATTCTTCTTTTGTAAGATTCATACCTTCTTTTTTATGAAATCTATTTCTTGGTCTCTATACAATATAACATCTTGTTTGTGATCTCCATTTATAAATTCATCACCATTTGTCATGTGAAACATATAGCTAAACTCCCTTGTAGTCCAGGACACACTAAACTTTCCTATTTGGTCCCCCAAGTCTGTGCGTCCTTCCAAATATTATGTTATTTAAGCAATATGGTATTCTTCCAAAAAGCTTATTTTGGGAAAGATCTAATATGCTTATCTTCTTGAACTTACATAAATATATAGGAATAGAACCTTCAAGTTTGTTTTCTTTCAAGATGAGAACCCTTAAATTCAAAAATGAACTCAACAATCTTGGGACTGGACTTGAAAAATTATTCTTCATCACATCCAAAGTCGACAACAAGGGGGAATTGGCCAAAGTAGAAGGTAGAGGTCCCATGAAATGGTTGCTTTGCAAATGCAAGTACTTCAATGATGGCATGTTCAAATAGCTTGACAAAGAGCCAATGAATTTAGTTTGAGAAAGGTCTCAATATGTAAGTATAGTTAGGTTGAAAAAGCATTCTGGTAATGAACTTGTTAAGGAATTCTTAGACAAAATGACGTAACTCAAATGGTGAAACCTTCCAATCCAGTTAGGTATTTCACCAAATAATTGGTTGGCACTAATATCCAACTTCTTAATTTAGAACTATTAATTATCCCAGCACTTGAAAATTTTCCTTTGAAGTTATTGTTACTGAACAATAAATATGTGAAATTTGATCTTATGGGTAGATATGGGCCACTCAAGTTGTTATTTGACAACTTCAGAAACCTCAATTCATTGTTATCCTGACCAAATTCTTGAGGCAAGTAACCAAACAAATTATTATTTAACAAATCAAGATCATTCAGTGGTCTCATTTCACATATTGAAGCTGGGAATCGACCTTGCAATGAAGTTGAAGACATATTAAGAGAAATCAAGTTGGGAAAAATGAAGCCAATATGAGAAGGCAGTTCATCTCTACGGGGTTAGATGAAATATCAAAAGATTCCACGTGAATCAATCTTGAGGTGGAATTGAGTTCAAAGGCACCAGTGAATAAGTTGTGAGTCAAATTGAAATAATTTAGTTTTGAGTTGTTTGCCAAAAGCCAGGATGGGAAAGCTGCTGAAATATTCAGGTCTCTCAGGTGTAGAAGTCGCAAGTCATATTGATGAAGAAGAAAGGTAGGCATGCTTCACTCAGACTACAATTGCAGATGCTGAAAAGTCTCAATTTGAAGAAAGGGATAAATGGGGGATTCTCTGTTTCAAGCTTGAGATTGGTGTTACAGCCTGAAATGCCAAAGATCTTAAGGTTGGAGTGATTAGCAAGCAAAGAGAACGAGAATGAACCACTGAAATTGTCATCAGAAAGAAAAATTGCTTCTAGGGACCTCAGAAAAAGAAAGAGTGAGAAAGGAAAGGTTCCTTCAAAATGATTTTTAACAAGACGAAGTTCACGTAGAGGCGTCAAATTGCTAATGCACATAGGAAGTTGCCCCTCAAATTCATTGTAGGAAAGATCCAATGCTATAAGATTCTTTAGATTGCACAAGCCTTCTGCAAAACATACCATTTTTATTTATTAAAATCATTCAATCAGTTCATCAATAAAAAAATTGATAAAACTTTGAAGTGATCTTAAAGCTTTCAATTTTGAGATTAACTGACATTTTTTTAAAACTGGTTTCTATGGGCTAAATTTACCCTTATCTACTTTGACCACATTTCAACTAAGAATTTCATGAACAAAATATGATTCGTACCTTGTTGTGGCAGTGATCCAGTCAGGTTTTCAAAGCCTATTGACAAGTGGGTGAGGGAACCAAGAGACATAATAGATTATTCTGGAAGACTACCCTCCAAGTTATCTAAAGCACGCACCAGAGACTAAATTAAGTGAATGAGAAAGATATGTCAAATGCCAAATGAAATGTACGTTGAGCAAGTTTCTAACAATATATATGGACACACATCATGGCATGTTGAAGAAGCTATTTGGATGGATCATTTAATCTAAATAAAATGTTTTAATAAATTTTTCTGCTATTTCTTAGTCTTTATACATTGTCAAAATTTATTGGCCATTTATCTCCTTGCATGTTTAGTCATGTGTCCATAAGAAAATCGTCATCTCATTCACCTCTCAATATTCTCAAGAATCTCTAAAGTTTGACTAACCGTTCAATTCTCTAAATAAAGATACGTAAATTCATTGGTTGAGAACTTGAGATGATTATATGACGGCAAATATGTGGATGAGTAAATTAGTAAATATGATACCAATTGACTTCGGAACAAAGCCAAGCAATTAAAAATAGAAACTTTCGTGAATGTACTTGAGAAAAGTTGCCTAAAAGTAGATAAACTTTCTATGCTCGATTCAGCAATTAACATATGACATTTAAAAGAATCTAGAAGATAGAGATTTTGCACCGAATGATGGGACTTTTGTGAGCTTATTATCTTCTAAATCCAAGTCTTCCAAGTTGGCCAGCCTAATATCACCAAACAGCCCTGCTCCACAAACAACATGTGCTCATTTACTATGAACATGTTACTGTGTAAAAAGAATTATAAAAAAAAAATCATATGTATAATTAACATCATCAATATTCTCTTCATACGTACACAACTTCATATTTTTATTTGATTTCATCAGACCAATAATTTTTTCTACATTCCGTGAAGAGGTTATCACCCGTGAGTTAATGGTTACATCACATATGTGTTTAGGATTATATATCTTCAAATTATAAAGACTAATTACAAAAAGTTATGAAACATTAGGAACTTGAGTAAACTTTAAAGACCAAATCGATAACTGAAACAAACTTGACAATCAAAATTATCATTATACCAATCAAAAACTATCCACAAGTATTTAGTCAGAATGGTTTTACGTTATAGCAGATAAGAAAGGAATGAAAAAGTACGGTATGCCAAACGATACGATCATAATTTTTTGACCTAATTTTTTTATTAATACATGAATTATTGTAACTAATATCGTTAAATTATGTTTTGTGATTAAAATATCTGTTTGAAATGCAGGTAAAAATATTAGTCTTAATTAACAATGCGTGTCTATATAGGATAAAATAGTTAAAAGAAAGAGGGTGACCTGACAAGTAATTCCCATCCAAATACAACTGTTCAAGGGGGTGGAAAGGGAGAAAAGAAGAGGCATTGAGTGACCATTTGATGTGTCTCTACTCAGAGGGTCTTGTATTGCTTAGATGAAAGCTTTTGACTCTCTTAGTAGAGTTGTCACACTTTATAGCCCCCCAGGTGCAGCAATCAGAGAAGGTAAGGTTATTCCAAGAAGGAAGAGAAGAGCTATTTGGTAATTAAATGCCTCTTTCAATTTCATAAGAGCTTCTCTCTCTTCTTTCAAGCACTCCTCACTTTCTCCATTAAACCCACCACACATCTTCTCTCACTGAATACCCCATATTTCAGTATATGCTTCCCTGCTTGCGTATGTCTTCCTTTACGTCCTCTCTATCTATATATATAGCGGCAAGAAGACTCTAGCTGCCCACGGTGTTTCAAAACACAAGTTGACTTATTTGTGCAGCAGAAATGACTCAGACCGAGAAAAGCGTAACAACTAGGGCAAATTAATAAACACATCACGATTGTCTCAGTAAAGCCAACCAATACTTGAAAACTGAGTCACAACCAAACAAACAGGGGAGAAATATAGTCAATGGCCGGTGATCCCCAGAAGTAATGCAAGAATAAATTTAATATGTATTCATGAAATGAATTTCATTCAGAAGTTAAAAAATAAGAAGCCAAAGATTTATCTATCCTCTGTTCTGGGTGTGATTAGAATCTATGACACATAGAGACAGCTCTGATCCACTAGAAATCTGACATCTGATGTATTATTCAAACAAATCTGGGACAAAGTGAAATTTCACCAGAAAAAATTTAACAAAACCATAGTATACAGCAAAACCAAATGTAGCTGGAGGCTCGGGTACATATCAATTTCTCGTAGGCATGAGGCATATCTAGTTCAAAAATCTGCTTCAATAAGCTAAGCTCAGTTCCTGGCATTGCGTGCACAGAGAATTTATGTGCCATCCTATGGTAATTGTCTATTTTGTCAAAACTTGTGTATTGAACGAGTCATGATTATAACAAAACATAAATGATAAAGTTGCTGATGATGAGATAGGAGCATGTGAAGCATATATGATATCCCATACATGTCATTTCTTCAATTAAAAAAAAAAACTTGAGTTTTGTTTTATGAATGAGGTTCAACATTTTTAACATAATGTAAAAGACGAGAAAAAGATGAAGATTCGTTGCCCCATAATACATGACTGGGCTTAACGTACGTGACCTCTCAATTTGTGATTGATCCAGACAGTTGCTACCAATGTTCACCACACAGTAAGTTTTATATTCTTAACCACTTAAAGTCAATGCCTGTGCTTTTGACATTTCTGCAGAATCAAACAAACTAAGCTCCATCATGTAGATTGAGATTGTTGTGCCGAAACTAAAACATGTTGAATAATAATATAATTCTACAAAAACCAGAAACTCGGTTTAGTTGACTCATAGTATCTGTTGCAGGTTATGCACGAGATGAGAAAGAAAGAGAAAAGAGAGAGGGGTAATTATATACTACCTTCTGCCTAAATATAAGATCTACTTTATAGTGTAATTTATATAGTCTCAATGGAGAGAAAAGAATAAACAAACGATGGCTCCCACAAGGATGAACGAAGAATTTGAGGTTCTAAAGAGAATTTGTAGAAAACCAAGAAAGAAAGAAACAACAGAAAGGATCAGATTTAAGCCTGAAATAATAAATCGCGTACGTACTTGTTTAGAAACTATCAGTTTTAGGTGGTGTTTGGCCAAGCAATGAGATAGTTTCGTCATAAAGTTAGAAATACAGCTGTAACATGTCTTGATGATGTTATATGGGATTCCTCTGCTCAAGGTAATTGACATATTTATGATCGATTTGTTTAATCAACATTCACAACCTTTTAAGACAAGAACAAGGTATATATGTTAATTGAATTAACCTATACTGAATCCTGATGATTCTGTGGTGGAGCAGGTCGATGTTTTTCATAATTTTAAACTTGAAAAATCCTTTGTTCCCACTAATTAAAAATTTTTAGACAGATAAAACACCTAACTATATACTACCTCCAGTCCTTAATATAAGAGCTAATTAACTAATTTGAGTAAATTAAGGAAGTTTGTTAAATTAGTTATTTGAAATAAATAGGTATTGTCTTCCTTAAAATACCTTACTAATTATGTGTATTACTAGAACTACCATTTAATAGAATATTTAACATGTGTAACTATTACAAGGATTATTTTGAAAAAAATGAATAAATATAAAAGACAAAATAGATTGTGCTCTTATATTGAGAATCAAATTAAAAATTAAACTAGTTCTTATATTGCACACCGGAGGTAGTACAATCAATTGTAGTTAGTTGTGCACAGGCGATAAAACTGACACGTCCTCACTAAATGCACACGCAAAGTACTGCTTTCTGTTTTTTTTTTTACCAAAAATACTGCTCTCTGTTTCAAAAAAAAGAAACTTCTATGAAAGTACTTTTACATCCAAGTGTTTCGTTACAAATTCATTTTGTAACCACGGAATTGAGATGAAATAATCCATTCTTCATCAATAAAAGTTCTTGGAATTTGTTTGTATAGTTGGAATGAACCAACATTAGATTTTGAAATATCAGCTAACCAATTGTATCCTATGGCAGTAAACATAATACTTCGCATCGAATTTTTTGTTACTTTTGCATCACTAATTAATATTGTGGGACTCAACATAGCAATAATCCCAAAAAAAAAAAAAAGAGCAGCACAGAGTTGCACAACTGCAATTGAGAAAAGCAAAAAACGAGACAGAACAATGCACGTATTAGGAACTGATCGCAAGAGAAATTAAGAAAGCAATAAGAGTTCATAAAAGCAAGTTAAAAAGAGAGAGATTTTGATGATGACTTGTGATCTCACCGTCCCTCCCAGAAGAAGCATCACTGGAGGGATACCCCATTGGTGGTGAATATGAAACCACCGGTAAGCATAACACCACTGATTAGTATTGTTAATCTCATGCAGCTACAGAGACATATACAATAATAATTATAGTTAATGGTCAGATACAGGGCAAACTGTGAAGAAGCTTGAAGGAATCATCACTTAAACTGCATTTGCCGACACAGTATTTTGATCACAAATCGCCTGTGATATATGTATAACAGTAAAAATAGCAGGAGGTTCTTCTGGATGGTAGCAATTCATGGTTAAAAAATATTGATGAGGTTAGGTTGATCATCTTATGAACAATAGGAACAAAGAGACAGAGACGAAACAGAGATGACAATGAAGGATTTTGAGAAAGAGATTGCTAAGCTGTACACACACATGAGAAGTAATGATTCGAATATTTCAATTAAGTTTCCTTTCTGATCCTGAGAAGACTTGAAACCAGCAATCTTTTGGTTATTGTAATTCTAGAAAAGATCAGCAGGCCATCGATTACATGATCAAAATCTTATGAACTCTAATTGAACTCTAAGTAAAGCCTTTTTCCTTTTTGCCATCACTCATACAAATAACTTGTTATAACTCTCTCTAATACAAGTAGTTTGTAATTGAAAATGTAAGGATTCAAATAAATAACTGTAATGACACTTATAAAAAAGACCCCAAATGCTCCAACAAAACTCCATAAGAAAGCATCTCGAAAATCATCTGTATCCAAATGATGAGGTTGCCTGTTTCTCCCTCCTATTGAGCAATTTTGCGGCAAAGGGGGACCGCATAGAAAAAGGTTCCCTTCATAACTGGCTGAGCCAAAAGTTGCAAATTGATTTTTCATATCAGGTGTCATTCCAGATAGATTATTATGAGCAACTGAGAAGAAAGACAAGAAGTACAACTGAGTTAGTTGTGTAGGAATGTGGCTTGTCAATTTGTTGTGTGAAAGATCAAGGCTTTCTATCTGCTTGAGGCTGGAAAACGTTTCTGGAATAGGCCCTTCCAATTGATTGTTTGACAAATTTAAAGCATGGACAGTGCTTAAGTATCCAAGGTTTGAAGGAATTTTACCTCTCAATTGATTGCTAGAGAGATCCAACCCAGACATGAAATTTAAAATGCTTCCCTTGTAAGATTCATACCTGCTTTTTGTTGTAAAATCTACTTCTTGCACTTTACACAATGTAACATTTTGTTTTTCTTTTGGTACAAAAACTTTACCGGTAATACTGTCAAAACGGTAATGAGACGATCTTGTAGTCCAGGACACAATAAAACTTCCTATTTCGATTTCACTTGCTGCATCCATGTTTCCAAATCCGATGTTATTCAAGCAATATGGTATGCCTCCAGAAAGCTTATTTTGAGAAAGATCTAACAATCTAATATTCTTGAGCTCACATAAATGTGTCGGAATAGAGCCTTCAAGTTTGTTTTCTTTTAACATGAGAACCCTTAAACTAGAGAATGAGCTAATCCATCTTGGAATTCGACCTGAAAATTTGTTATGCATCAAATCGAAAGTCAACAATGAGGAAGAATTAGCCAAAGTAGAAGGTAGAGATCCCATGAAATGATTGCCCTGCAAATGTAGATACATCAACAATGGCATGTTCAGGCAACTTAGCAAAGAACCACTTAATGTATTGTGAGAAAGGTCTAAATATGAAAGTTTGGTCAAGTTGCAAAAGCTTTCTGGAAGTGAACGTGTTAAAGAATTCTGTGACAAAATGAGGTAACTCAAATCTTGAAATTTTCCAATCCAGCTAGGTATTTCACGAAATAGTTGATTGGCACTTAAATCCAACATTATCAATCCAGTACTGTTCATGAAGCCACCTTGAAATTTTCCTTTGAAGTTATTGTTGTTGAGATCAAGAGACAACAAATGTGTGAAATTTGATCCTATGGGAAGACATGAGCCACTCAGGTTGTTGTTTGACAACTTCAAAAATCTCAATTCATTGTTCCCTTGACCAAATTCTTGAGGCAAAGAGCCAAATAAATTATTATTTGACAAGTCAAGATCATTCAATTGTCTCATTTCACCTATTGAAGCTGGAAAATAACCTCGCAATGAAGTTGATGACATATTAAGAGAAATCAAGTTGGGAAAAATGTATCCAATATGAGATGGCATTTCATCTCTGATGGGGTTAGAGGAAATATCAAAGGACTCCATTTGAAGCAGTTTTGAGGCAGGATTGAGTTTAAAGGGAGTAGTGAACAAGTTGTGCGTCAGATTGAAATAACTTAATCTCGTGTTGTTTGTCAAAAGCCATGACGGGAAGGTCCCAGAAATGTTCAAGTGGCTAAGTTCTAGAGCCAGCAAGTCATATTGATGAAGAAGAAAGGTAGGCATTGTCTTATTGTTCGCTTCATTTAGAGAGCATTTGTGGATTCTAAAAAGCCTCAACTGGAAGGAAGGAATAAATGGGGGATTCTCAGTTTCAAGCTTTAGATGGGCGTTAGAGCAAGAGATGCTAAAGACTTTAAGGTTGGAGTGGTTGGCAAGTGAAGAGAGTGAAAAGGAACCACTAAAATTGTCATCAGAAAGAAAAATTGCTGTTAGGGACCTCAGAGCATGAAAAAGTGAGGAAGGAAATGTTCCTTCAAAACGATTTTTATTAAGATAAAGCGTACGTAGAGACGTCAAATTGCCAAGGCATGCAGGAAGTTGCCCCTCAAATTCATTGACGCAAGATTCAATAGGGAAAGATTCTTCAGATTGCACAAGCCTCCTGCAACATACCATTTTTATTCATTAAAATTATTTAATTAGTCCATTAATTAAAAAATTTATACAACTAGAAGTAATAGCTTAACCTCCTACTTAGATTGAGAGAAAATTATGAAGAAAAGAAAACTAGAAAGAAAAATGGGAGGAGAAATGAGTTTTGTCCAAGTTGGTAGGAGAGAAAATATGAGAGGAAGAAAAAGTGGGGGGAAAAAATGAGGTAAGCCCTATGTCTCATTTTCTCTCCAAATTTTCTCTCCATATCTGGAGAGATTTGGAAAGAAAAACAAGATTTACGTGACTACCTTCCTCCTTCTTTAGTTCTCCCTCTCTATATTTATTTTCTTTTATTATATTTAAAAAAGGATTCGCTTTTTATTTTGTATCTCAAAATAATATTTTTATTAAATAAGTTGGTTTTAAAATATAATAATTTGAAAATATATAAACCAAATAATTTGATTTTAAATGATTTGATGATGCTAATATTAGTATAATTTTTCTACTGCAATATTTAATTTGGTTCAATTTTAAATATGATATATTTTGATAAGGATATTTTAGTTTTTCTTTCCTCTCTATTTTCTCTCATCTATCCAAGTAAGAGGAATGATAATATTTTCTTCCTAATTTTTTCTTCTCTCTATTTTTTCTCCTTTCAACTTTTCTTCTTATCCAAATGGATATGAAATTATACTATATTTTTCCAAAAAGGGTTTACGTGGGCTAAATTAATTTGTGGGTATGTACGAATTAAGAAGTTGGGCCCCAGGAAAAACCTCAATATTGAGCCCAAAAATATAAGTGAAAATAAATGATTAAGCCATTTCCTTTTATTAGTTTTAGCCTGTCCATGTGTGTAAATACAGTTCCATCTTCTTCTTCTTATTATTATCATTATTACTATTATTATGTCAACTATTATTTGTTTTGACTACATTATTTTAAACTATTGCCGCATGCCAGTTAGGAGATGGATTGGAAATCGATTTCATTGAACAGTCGACTCAATTTGCAGGAACAAGGAAAATTTGACTGTTTAATTAAAATAAAAATTTGTTATCAGCAAATTTGATGTATAAAATATGATGCATACCTTCTTGTGGCAATGATCCAGTCAGGTTGTTATTGTCTAATGTCAATGTGGTGAGGGAAGTAAGAGACGTAATAGATTCTGGAATACTGCCCTCCAAGTAATTAGCATCAAGCCACAGCTCCTTCAGATTACGTGAATGAGAAAGGTCTGTCAAATGCCAAATGGACATGTGTGCGTTAAGCCACAACTCCTTCAAATTAATTTGTGTGTTTGTGTGTAAGTGTTGTTAAAATTTATTGCTAATGAATCTGCTAAGTAAGAAAACGTCATCTTATCTCTTACTTTTGACATTTCATTCAATTCTCTCAATTAAATAAAGGCATATAAATTGTTCAGGTGAGATCATTATGTGGCAAAGGTAAATAATTCGACTTCCCAACAAAATCAAGAACAAAAAAATCGAAACTTTCATATATTTAATGGAGAAGACGTTGTCTATATATTCCTTTTAGCATTTTTCTTAAAATGATGGCCCGGTAATCTTTTTTCTAAAAATAGATATGCTTTAATTTGATGCACGTTTCAGTAACTACATATGTCCCTCAAAATATACTATAATAGAGAAGACAAAGATTTAGCACCGAAATATGGGAATTCTCTCAACATATTGAATTGTAAGTTCAACAATTCCAAGTTCCCCAGCCTGATATCGCCAAGCAGCCCTGCTCCACAAACAACATGTGATCAGTTACTATGAATGTTAGTGGGTATAAAGAATTATAAAAAATAATTCATATAATTAATATCATCATCCTCTTCATAATTTAACATGAAGTGAAAGTTTGATAATGTAGTTTTTATTAACCTTGTTTTGGGCCCCTCTATATATCCAAGAAAACATCTTGCCTCTAATTTATTTTAAAAAAATATTTACAACACGAATCAAGACGTTTAGTATCTCAAACATTTTCTAAAATATCTTACTTGATTTTTTTTTTTAAAAAAAAGAGTAATAAAACTTTTGGTACTCAAATTTAATTTGTCTCCGTTATCAATTTGGTTTGTGAAGTTTAATTTTTATCAATCAAGTTCTTAAAGTTTCATACGCAATTTTACTCCCTCTGTTGCTATCTATAATTAAGATATAAATGATTAAATTATGTAGATTATATAGTTTGTTGAAATTGCTTAAAGGCAATAAATATGTAAAAATGTATTTTTTTCCAAAAATAATAAAATGGTGAATGAGAGAGAAATTGAGTAAGAAAAAGATAAGTATGAGAGAGAATAAATGAAGTGATATAACATATAATTATTGGGAGAAAATATAAAAAATTGGTTCAAATTTCATAAATAAAGCAAAGTGAGGGTTATCATCCTTGAATTAATGGTTAGTGATAGCACATGTGCGTTTAGGATTATATATCTTCAAACCATAATGACTAATTTTGTATGATTACAAAACTTTAGGACTTGATTTATAACAATTAATTAAATTTCATGGACCAAATCAATAAGTGAAGCAAATTTGAGGGACGAAAGTTTCATTATTCCAATCAGAAATTATCCACAATATTTAGCTAGAACTAGAATGGACTCTTACCCTGGCAAATCAGCGGCCTAAAAGAGGAAACCGACAAAAATGAACGAGATAAAAGGCAATGAATGATATGATCATAATCATTTTTACCTAATTTTTTACTGTAACCGATGTGCCTTTACATCTTCAAAAATCACAGTTCGAAATGCTTATAAAAATGTCGGTCTTAATTAGCAATGTATGTCTATGTACTGTGTGTGTGTGTATACATATATGTATGCATGAATGATAGAATAGTTAAAAGAAAGAGGGTGACCTGACAAGTAATTCCCATCCAAATACAACACTTGAAGCTGGATGAAGGGGAGAAAAGAAGAAGCATTGAGTGACCATTTGATGTGTCTCAACTCATAAGGTCTTGTATTGTTCAGATAAAGGCTTATGACTCTATGAGTGGAGTTGTCACACTTCACAGCCTCCCAAGTGCAGCAATCTGCAGAGAAGGTTTGGTTATTCCAAGAAGGAAGAGAAGAGCCATTTGGATAATTGAAAGCTTCTTTCAATTTCAGAAGGGCTTCTCTTTCTTCTTTCAAGCACCCCTCACTTTCTCCACTAAACCCCAAGAATATGAACATGATTATGGCCATCACGCACCACACGTCTTCTGATCTCACTGAATGATACCCCCATTTTTGAGTATGCTTAATTAGCTTCCCTGTTTGCCTATATGTCTTCCATTACGTCCTCTCTATCCATATATATAGGCCGGAAGGAGACTCAATTATTGCTCTCTGAGTTCCAAAACAGTACACGAGTTGACTCATTTGTGGAGAAATGACTCAGACTGAGGATTAAAAAAACACAGCATATGGTCGGTGGCCAGCAACCAATAAAGCTAACAACCATGCAAGACGCGTGACGACCGAGTCACAGTCAAAAAGTGGGGGGGGGTGGTGTAATCTAGCCATTGGCCAGTGAAAAGAATTAAATTATTATGTATTTATAAAAAGATTTTCACACAGACAATAATAAATCACAGACTCATCAATCCTCTGTTCTGGGTGTGATTAGAATCTATGAGGCATGGAAACAATCTGATCAACTAGAAATCTAACATCAGATGGACTATTCAAACAATGTCGGGACAGAGCGCAATTATAGCAGAAAAGAATAACAAAACCGTAGTATACACAGCAAGAACCTCATGCAAACCATAATCATTTCTCCTATGTTGTATCGGCCGTATGGTTAACAAATGACGTAGTTTCTTGTTGAATGGGCCGTGATTATAACAAAAAATACAGATAAAGTTCCTGATGTGATTTCTGCAATATACTACCTCCGGTTCTAAATATAAGAGCTAATTGATGAGACTCTAATTCATTGTCTCTCTATTAATAACTAAAGGAAACTTAAGTTTTGTTTTATAAATGAGCTTTAAGATTGTTGCAGCTAATTCTACCAATCCAGAAAGTATTCTCTCAGAATGCTCCACTTCGTACCTGACGCAGACTTTAGTCGTTTGTGTGGAATATAAGGAAAAGATGAAGACTCCTTGCCCCAAAGCCAAAGTACACAACTCAGGCCAACCTCTATCACTGTCTGATCTTGACTACTGTTGCTTTACACTTGATATACTTACAAGTTATATCACAGCTACTCAAAATCATTGTATGAAGTTTATGGCTTTACAGTCTAGTGCCATAAAAGCT
>NW_021637394.1:0-51891 GCF_004799145.2 Neltuma alba
TTTTTTTAGTAGTACCAAGTAACTAAAATATTTTTATACAATTTTTCCTTTAAAATATTTTTTAGTTTAAGATATTTAATACTAATAGAAAAATCTTTAGAGTGCTGAATCTACGAAAAATTACTGAAAAATATTATAGGATGTTGGGTGTTATTAGAAAGATATTTGAATGTGCTACATCAACTACAAATTAATTTAGAATACTAAGTGTTCCTGAAAAAAAAAATACTTCATGGTGATAAATGCAACTTAATCCAAATTAACAAAAGCAAATTTTATGCTGGACATTAGAATAAATTTTGTGAGTAATTATACCATTAGGAAATGAAAACAACTTGATTGAAAACCTGCATGCAGTAATACATGGAGAAGGTGAAATCTTAAAAACGATCAAAAGTATAAGCCTTTCGAGTTTGATTCGAACTGGAATTCATGTTCAAGTTTTTGTATATATAATGATATAAAGATCATAAATTTTATATTTTTCATTAAAGACTAAGGTCCCTATTTAGAACTTATTTTTTTAATTGACGAAAATGACCGTCCTCTTTGATTTTCAGTACCCATCTTCAATTATTATGTTTTTAGTACTTATTAACTTTTATCATTATTTCAATTCTCATTTTTAGTTGTTTTAGTATTCAATTTTTCATGATACTCAAATTTTAAAATCTCATAATTAATATCTGCATGCTAAAAAGTTTAGAGTTCAGTACTAAAAGATTGTGTAGTATGTGTGCAGAGTTTTTTTTTTTTTTCCTTTCTTTTTTTTGACCTGGTAGTATGCATAGAGTTCAATGCGCATCATTTAGGATTGAAGGTAGTAATATTTTGTTTAAATATTCCGGTCAAAAAATAATATTTTGTTTAAATAGAATATTGGGGGCTTCGGGGTTGGGTGGGGATGTCCCCTGTATGACTATCTTGTTTTGCAGCTTCGTGTACAAAAGGTAAGGTGCTCAGTTTTTTTTTTTTTTTATTAGCATTCAGTGTTATGGAATATTTTTTCAGTAACATTTCATCATTTTTAACTATTTTTGAAGAACCACTCAATATCTTAAAATAATTTTTGATAGAATTTATACTTTTAAAGTATTTTTTAATAGTAATGATCAGCTTAAACTTATGATACCAAGTACTCTTGATAATTTTAGAGCGTTGGATACACTAAAATTATTTTATGATACTGTTACTAAAATTTATTTTTAGGTGTTAAACGCACAAAGATTTATTTTAGAACATTAGTTGATAGTGAAAAATATTTCAGAATAATGAAATCTACTTAATCAAAAAAAATTTAGAATATTAAATGCTACTAAAAAATATTTTAAGATATTAGATGTATAAAAAATTATTATTGAGTAGCACTAAAAAATAGTTTTTACTTGGAAAATGCTTTAAGAGGTTGGAATGTTGGGTGTTAGTTTTGTTTTTTCCCCCTCCATTAAAAAAGGCTGAGCACCATTCCTTGCAGCAGAGAGAAGCTCCGCCCGATTTTGGTACAAGCCGCTCTATGACTGTGACTGAGTTGGGCCTCCACGTCAGGTCCAGTCCAATTTTATGTTCTTAAAAACAAAAACAACACCGAGCAACAACAAAGGCTGTGTTTGGGCCCCAAAAACCATCTTTTGTCATTATGAATACAACTGTTCTGTTCCTCTACTTGAGAGTGACAGGTTCCCGTTTTTGGGTTACTTTTTTTTTTTTTTTTTTTGGGAGGGGGGGCGATCCTTTTACACAGAAAAAGATAAATATATAAAAAAGTTTTAACTCACGTGAAAATAATTATAACTATCATGAGAGATTTCAAACACCCCGCCGCCCATCAAATTGGATTAACACAGCCAATTAAACCTTAACAAAAAAAAAAAAGTACTTTGTCCTAAGGAGAAAAATAGATTTCTCTAATTGCTCTCTCGATTTTTGACTTTACATATTTCCCTTCTTTCTCCCATTCTAACCCTTTCTCCAAGCATACTAATGATACTTTATATATAGTCAACCAAGCAGTAGATAATATGAACATAAGTTCTTGTCAGTTTCTAGCTAATTAGATAAGATAATACCCTCTGGTCCTAATTATGAGATCTCGTTTGTAGTCTACAAATGAAATCTTATAATTAGCACTGGAGGTAGTAAGATATTTAAATAAAAAAAATTCTTACAATTGCCCTATTTAAATACTTGGTGAATTGCACATTAACCCTTCTTATTTTCATCATTTGTCTTGAGTAACACTATCATAGAGTGAAATTATGTTGGTCAAGATATATTATCAATGTCAACGTTAAATTTTTTTTTTTTTTTGGTTGCATGTTAACATTACTTTTTTTTTTTGTCATTCTTCATCCAGTAGAAAAAACTCATGCATTCATCATTCTTACGAAGAGCTAAACTTGCAACTTTTTATTTAAGTCAAGACTTGAGAAAATGTTTGTTGTCAATTGAGCCATACGGTTCCGACAAATAGCAACATCATTCTGCAAATGTTCCAACTATATAAGAGACTTATCAACGATCTCTTGGCGTGCTTTACACATAGCTTCTAAAGGAACAACTTTTGACAAAATCAATCATTCTCCTTCTGTCATATCAATTTCTTCCTCACTTACTTGTTTCCATTCAAAGCATTGAATCAGTAAGCCTAAAGCCCAGCTCATTGTGCGTTGTGCCAAGCCTGAACCTTGACAAGCTCGTCTTCCTAATCCAAAATGCATCAACTTATTTGCTTCCCCCTCTTTCTGAAACCTTTCAGGATTGAAACATAAAGGATCACTCCATAATTGAGGATCTCTATGAATGGCCCAAGCATTAATCAGCACAATAGTATCAGGTGGGATGTTATAATCTCCCATGGTGCACTTATCTGAGGACAATGGGGTAACAATAATGGGCCTGCAGGATGCAATCGAAATGTCTCACATACAATGCTTTGAAGATATGGCAGTTTCAAAGCCTCTTGTTCATCTATCAAGTGTTCTTGCCCTATTTGTGACTCTATTTCTTGCCTTGCCTTTGTTAATATCTCTCGATGATTCAGTAAACTAGACATTGCCCACTCTAAAGTTACAGCAGATGTGTCATTTCCCCCGCGAAGCATTGCCTATATATGATGTCAAACGATGTCAAGTTTTGTGAGTTTTTTGAGGAAGAACACTTGATTTAATAAAAGAATTATTCATTATTTAACTACTTGTGGTAATATATGTAACAACATCAATAAATATAAGAAAAATTAATATGTAAGTCCTTATAGTTTCACATGATTTTTTTTTTTTGATGAAAAGTTTCACATGATTTTTTTATTAGATTTTTGTAGTTTCATGTGACAATATAAAGGGAGGAAACTATAAGGCCTTAATTATGAAAAAAGTCAATTGATACCATAACAATCTAATAAAAGAAACAAATTACAAGACCTAATTAAAAATCATATGGACTATAGGAATTTTTAGATTAATTTTCCGACAAACATATTTTAACTGGGAACAAAAATTTCAACAATACTGCAGAAGCGCAAAAAATGTCATTTAAAAGCATTTCTCATTTTTCTTTGGTTTTACTCAATCATTATATATTCGTTTATTCTTGCATCAAACAACCGCTAGGATATATAATTTGCAAAAGTGTGGAACTAGTTAAAAAGCAAAATGAATAATAGACATGACAATGCAACCAAAAAGCAAAAACACAGTAGCTCTTTACCAAAACAAGACCTTTGATTATTTGATCTGTATAATACTCTGGTTCTGATTTCTGCAGAGTCAAGAGGTGATTTATCAGAGTATTTCCACTTGTTTCCACTTCTGTGCTCATCAACTATTCTCTGCAAAAATCTATCGAATCTGAGGCTAATACCCTTGAGCTTCTTCTCCAAGTTATCCAAATCAAACCATCTAAGTGTCGGCAAGAAATCTCCAGGATTATTTGCCCCTCCTAGCATCAACAACTCCTTCATCGTCTCTCTAAACTTCCTTGCTTCTTCCACGTCCTCAACTTTGCTATCATCTCCCCAGTATCTCTTCCCAGATATCATTCTCATCATCGTGTTAAATGTCAGCTCAGAAAACCTAGATCTTAGCTCCACCTTCGTGAAACCCTTACGAGAATCATGAGCAAGCTTTTGTACCAGTAGCTTCATCTCGTCCCTTAGCATTTCCATGAAGTAATTGAGACGACGCGTCGAGAGGATGTCAAGCTCCAGGATGCGACGGAGGTTGGGCCAGTGTTCGCCGTATGGGGCGGAGGAGACGGTGGTGTAGTTGTAGTAGATGTGCTTTCCGGTCGGAACTGGGGGCGGTTGACCAGAACGATGTCGTTTTCTCATGAAGCATTCTTGAACTGCAAAGGGCGACGAAACGACCACCACCAAACGAGAGCCAAACCAAAGAGAAAAGATTTGACCATAGTTTTGGGAAGTACGTTGAAAGTGGTGGTGGAGTGGCTTTTTAAGCTGGTGGAGATTGCCGAGTATGGGAAGAGAAGGAGGGCCCAGTGGGACATTTCTGAATCTTCGCTTTCTGAGAAAGAGCTTGAGGATGAGGAAG
Source organism: Neltuma alba (assembly GCF_004799145.2). Taxonomy (NCBI): domain Eukaryota; kingdom Viridiplantae; phylum Streptophyta; class Magnoliopsida; order Fabales; family Fabaceae; genus Neltuma; species Neltuma alba. The sequence goes on from NW_021637394.1 coordinate 4,548, forward strand.
AAAGCAAGGCAAAGGATGGAATAATTGATAATGGAATTTGTGGACATAGTTTTGCTTGCTTGCTTCATAATTTGATGATTCATTCATGTGCTTCTCTTTAAATAAAAAGATTTGTTAGACAAATGGATTTTTATTATGTTTTGTTTTGCAGTATACTTTATGCGTTATCTGACATCTGCTTTATGATGCATACGTATCTGCAGAAAAGCATTTGATGCAACAATTGGTGATGTCTTTTCTACAAAGTGATTGGTTTCAACTTGTGAGCCGTAGATGTCATGTCTTTTCAAAACAGGGATGAACAGCATAACGGGCTATGGGAAAGTAATGTGTTATGCGTATGCAACATGATATGTTTGTGTGTTCCACGTTTTAGCCCCCAGAAAATATATAAGGGAAATAGTTGTTTATTAATACATATCTTGTATATAGAAATTAATATAGATGGGGTGTTATGAGTTTTATATTGGGAATCTCATAAATATTATAGGGTTTATAAGTTTAAGAGACTCTCACTCTTATAATCTTTAAAATTGAGCTCTCATTTTTGGGCTTATGCTTATCATATTGGTGTTTTTATTGAGAGTTAACCAACTAGAGAAGGCTACCTACAAAAGTTTTTAACTAATAAGAAGATTGAGTAAAGTGCTGTAGAGTGAGTTACCAGGACGTTGGCTCTCTAGAGGGTGCTTTGTTATGAGTTTATATTAGAAAATCTCACAAGTATTGTAAGGGTTATAAGTTCAACTGGCTTTCTTTTCCTAGCAAGCTAGTCTTTTAAAGTGAGTTTTTTTTTTTTTGGCTTATGCTTACCATATGAGTTTGTATTCAAATATAGAAATACTTGACTGGTACATGGGAAATTGGGAACCACACATTTTAATTTGAAAATTGAAAATATCTTGCATATTAAGATTGACAAATGAATTATTTTATTATCGATAGTGACGTTGTAAGTTTTAATATTGATAATTTGTTGTGCTTAATTATTTCATTTTTTATGTATTTTAGGATATAAACAACTTTCAGTTATAGGAATAATTAATATAATTGATATAATAAAGAAATAATATATTATCTATACAAATGTACCAAAATATATAACACAAAATAGAAATCTAGAATCGACAAATAGATTTATAAATACACATCCCATTCCTAATTAATTCGTGACGAATATTTAACAATGAAAAGAATTATATAGCTATGTTCCGTCAATAATCACCTATTTTTTTGTAGGGTAAAATGTGAGCTCGTGCTTTACGTGAAAATAGGGGTGAGCTTACTATTCATACCTTGTCAATAGTACTGTTTTTATTACATATAGAGAAGAGCATTTGAGGCACTTTGAAAACCCCTTTTGGCAATTGAAAACCCTTAAAAAATAAAAAACCTCAAAACTCGATCAGATAGATCTTCAAGCTATTATTCATATAATAAATCTTGAATTTTCAGCTACTTTTGAAAAGTCATAGCTAAATCAAGAAATCAAGAAATATAATGATGAAGTGGTTCAAATTTTTAGTTAAAGTTCTTTAAATTCTTTATAGGCGAAAAATACATCTTAACTCGTTATATTTCCTTCTTTTCCCAAAAAATCCATGGAAAAGCTACTGTTAATTTAGTAAAAACCGTAATTTCATATTTTCTAGTTGAAAATGCTACCTACCCGATCTCAAATATAAGATTTAGTTTGTAATGCAAATACTTCTTGCTCTAAATATAAGGTCTACTTTATATTGTAATTTGCATTATAAAATTGATTTTAAATTTATGACCGAATATAGTATGGCATAGTAGATCTTATATTTAGAATTAGAGATAATATCTTTTAACCTACACATCAAAATTGCATGTTCTTAGACTCTTTTTAAAGCTTAGAATGTAGACTAATTTTTGGCCAAATTTGGCCAAATTCACTGATTCACTTTGTTTCTTGTAGGCCTTACTTTTGGTGCTCATGAGTCATGAATGTGAGCTGATTTTTTCAAAAGAAAATAAATGCTAAGTTCAGAGATGTCTCCAAGAACTACTTGAATTAGTAAATGGGGCGGGGCTGACCCATATGGGCTCCGACCCAGAAGCATTGCTACCCCAAATTTAACCGTTTCTTGAAGCCTAACCCCCATAAGTCGAGCTGACCCAAAAGTCCATTTTTATTTTTTTTTATTTTGCCCTAAGTTAGTTTACACATTAAAATGTAATAATGTCCAAAATGAGTTGATCAAATTTTAAAATACAAAACTATATTTAAAGTATAAATTTAATCCAAAAAAATAAACATTCCTCATCCTTCTCGTCTTCATCATTTAAATAAAACTACTCTAATTTAAACTTTCAAATGGAAGAAAGCATCCCTATTCTTGCACTAAGAAAATTCTTGCATCATATATATAAAGTATTAATAAAGAGGATAACATGAGGAATAGTGAAGGGGGATAATACAAGGGCTGATGCAAAGCACGGAATGAATTGAAATTTCGACAATATATAATTGTAAAGGAAACTGACGGTTGAAACGAATGAAAAGCAAGAGATGGATATGGGAGAGACGCCAAGGTTGAAGGCACGACTAAGTCAATTTAGATTTTTTTTTATAATAATATGAAGCAATTATTTGTATGATTGGAGTGGATAGCAAGGGGAGAATAAATTTTATTACATCTTGTCCTTAATATAAGAGTTAGACAACTAATTACAAATATTAAAAAAATTAATTAAGTTAGTTATTTGTAATAAATAAGTGTTAAAATTTTCTAAAATATTCTTATTAATCTTCTGCATTAGAATATAAACACTTTAACGTGCAATTACTATAGAGACTATTTTAAAAAAAAAAAGTAAATATGAAAAACAAAATAGATTAAAGTCTTATATTTAGAAATTGATGTAGTACTAATTAACAGCCTTTATGTCAGTACACTGTGCTTCCCTATGCTGGAGACCATAAATAGAGAGGAAGACAAGGGTAAGTGTAGGGAGCATATATAAACAAAAGCCAAATTAGAAGAGTCATATATATTGCTGTAAAATATGAAGAAGGCTATTCTGATTGCTTTTCTCATTTGGGTTTCTACAATATTTCTCTCATTTCCCTCTTCCACTCACGCTCGTCTTAATGTTCGTAGCATCATCCCAGATGGTAATTAACAACTTCAACTTCGTTTATTTTGCGGCTTTATTTCATTTTTCCAATCTGAGTCTCTGTAACTAGCTTCTTGCCTGATTATTAAGTTAATCACTTATTAATTAATTAGATTCCGTTGTGATATGTGAGCATACTAAACTGATATGTCAATATTATATGATGATGACGATGCAGATCAATGTTCATGGGAAGACTCGCCGATGATGGATATGGATGAGCCGGGAATAAAATGTCCTCCTGGTTCTTGTCATACTACTCATTGCCCTTCCAGCATCATACCCTATTCCAAAAGCTCCATGTGGTCTAAATTCCGGTCTTTTTTCAAATAAGTCGCTGTCTTTTTTCTGATATTATCCCATCATATGACCTAGTTGACTAATTGAAGGAGATTAAGAAAATTACTAGATTTTTTGAAGTATTTATATTTATAGTTTTTTTTCTAACTAATTCCTCTCACTTATAAATTGATATATAATCTAATAATATATAGAAATATGTTAGAAAGATCATACAATATATGTTATAATTAAGTAATTTTGTAACTTTTTTAATCTCCTCAAATTAGTCAATTGGGTTTTATATAAGAATCGGAGGCAGTACCTTCTATAACTGCCTAAATAAGTCATACGTTTGTGTTTGCAGCTTTTAATGATCGTTTCTGTTATGAAGAATAATGTCTTACTACCTTGATTTCATGGGAAGTCGAGGTAAAGATTGCTCATGAATTTCATATAATTTTGAGTGTACGTGAGACATATATAATTCTTAAGTTTATGTGCTGGTGTTGTACTTGAAATAAAGAAGAGGCCTCCTAGCTTCTTTATTAATTAATTTATTAATTAATCAATACAGTTACTTCTCTGCGGGTAATTTTTCTTTTGTTCTGGGAAGGGAAAACCATATTGAAGGTACCTATACTTTCTCTCAATTTTTAATTTGGTACCTATGTGTTTTTTTCCCTTTAATTAAACATTTAATTTTATTTTTTTCGCAACATTAGCTCTTATAACTTTGTTCTATTGATATTTTTAGTTTCTACATAAGGATTAATGATGTTAATAGAGCAAAATTAAAGATTTAGTTAAGAACAAAAAACACATAGGTACCAAATTGAAAATTAAAAAAAAAAGTATAAGTACCTCCAATATGGTTTTCCCTTCTGGGAAAGACGATGAAAGTGGTGGTGGAGATCCGCCGGGTAACTGAAGAGTAGTAGGGCCTGGCAGGATATTTCTGAATCTTCTTCTTCTGAGAAAGAGGTTAAGGGTGAGGAAGAAGATAGGGCAAAGGATTGAATAGTTGATAATGGAATTTGTGGACATATTTTTGCTTCATACTTTGATAATTCATGTGCTTTTCTTTAAAGGGGTATGTGGGACAGATGGATTTTATTATATTTTGTTTTCTCTTGTCTAAAGTCAAGTTAACTGTGCTGAGTCACATAAGATCACTTCAAAATATCTTTCTCCATTAGAATAACTTCTTGTATTATTTTAAAATGTTTAATTTTTATTAAAATATATAAAATATTTAATAAGACTAAAATAACAAAAGACCTAATAAAGGAGCATTGGTTAGCATCGTTTTGGGAATATTTATGTATACACTATGTATATTTATATTGCCAATTTCTTAAAAATATACTTATATTTTTGTCTTATCTTTTGCCAATATAATTGGGTCTTTATTTAGAAATCTTTCACGGTTTTATTGATAAGCCACTACACAAAATCTACGCAGCAGCTACCTTTTTTTTCCCTCATAATGTCCTTATATCAATCAGTATATTTGTGGTAGACAGAGGGATTAAAATATAAGGAGAATTACAATCAAGTCCCAAACAAGAGAAATAACTATTAAAACGTCTAATAACAACTTAAGCAGCTTGTAATAACAAATTCTAAAATAGGGAATAACAATCCCTGGAACTTGTTTTGTAATTTTTTTTTCCTTGTATGGTAACTCGTTGTAATTCTTCCTAAAATATATGAGTCCGATTGGGTTAGTATTTGTTGGCAAAAGAAAAAAAAAAGATTCAGTTAGTATTTATTATGATTAATTAATTAAGCAAAATATTAAAAATGGGATAATTTTAAAAGCATTATTGAATCATCCCTTTTTATTGATATCATGAATCATCTTTTTTATTCTTAATAATTCATTTAAAAATGACTTACCTATAATGGAAGAGAAAATACACACACACGCAAGCGCGCGTGTCACAGCAAGGCAGAGTTATTGGCATTCTTGCGCGCCGTTAAAATCCACTGTATACTATTCTGGATCTTTTTTATTTTCCATTTTTTTAATCTTGTTTTATTTTATTTTTTGTGATATTTTTTCAAACCCTTTTATGGTCATTTAAGAGAAAGGAACGATGACTGAGACTCGTCCCTCATGGATAAGGAAGACAGAAACAACAATGCAGGGAATTGGATAAGTCAATAGCAGAGTAAATGCGAAAATAGACACTATCTACCCATGCAATCCATGCATATCGAACGAAGCGTATCCATAGAATGATTTGTATCAAAATTTTCTTTCATTTTATGTACATTTGGTTTACATATTTACTCTCTTAGTTTCTCTATCAGAGATGGATTAAAGATTTAGTTTGATCCTAAATAAGATTTTAATTCAATTTATCTCTCAAAAAAATTTTTTTTTTTGCTAAAATATTGTACATATTGGAAAGGACTAAGGGGTTTTCTAATGCATATGATTAAATAAAATATTTTAGAAAAAAATTAATGCATATTTCTTACAAATAATTAATTTAACTGATTTTTTTAATATTTATAAATTAGTTATTTATAATAAGGACATGAGGTCGTAAATATTTATTAAGCTCATCAAACCACTTTAGTATTATTTATAAGGTAGAGAGAGAAAAAATTTTTGACCCTAGCATGTCATTATATTTTTAACATTAGTTTCCCTTGTTATCCCTTAATATTAAACGTTTGTGTACGTTATTTAACTTTTAATGTATGGATACTTAATAGATGTAAAGTTGAAAATTTATTAAATATATAGACAATGTCAATGAAAAAGGGAGGGACAAGAAGAAAAGAATTAAATTACTTCTACCATTTATTTTTATAAGAAATAACTAACAAAATCGAACAATTCAAAATATTAGTTAAATTTAGTTAAAAATAATATATATATGTAACATATATATATCTAATTATGCCCTTTCTTTTAAAGGAGGTACCTGACAATAATGAGTGAAATTTATCACAGATAAATGATAAGTAGCATCTATTTTTAAAGGGAGTGAAAATGAAAAAAAATAATTTAAAATTTCAGATAAAAAATGTATTTTATACCTAAAAATATCATCATAAAAGAAATTGTTGCTTATAACACAAGGAACATAGGGAGTGTATTTTATATATAACTTTCAGTTAATAATTTTATCACAAATTAAAATGTTGAGTGTAAAGAAATTTACCTGCATAATATCCACACAAAGAAGTCGGAATTTCTTTCTTAATTGCTTTTCTTTGATTCTCTTTGGCTAATTGTGCTGAAACAGTTTAATTGTGAGTAATTAATATGCAAGGTGGCTTGGTGTTGATTATTCTAATTAAACCGAGTCTAAAGAGTGGCCTTTAGAGTCTTTAATTTAGTTAACTCCCAAATTAATTGAAGTAATGATAGCTTAATCATTGTGCTAGAGGATTGCTTTTTCATTTCCTGTCACTTCTAATTCTCTTTGTTTTTTTCATTCATATCCATTTTATAAACTAAAAATCAAAAATTATTTACTCATTTTGCATCCTTTTAAATTTTGCCAATTAGTTAGTTAAAAAGAAAATCAATCCATTTCCAAGTCAATTCTTTATTTTTGATAGTTAGTTTGCTTAGGATTTCAAATAAAGGCTCCTCAAAGTGAAACGACCCGAGTTTTACACTATATTGCATTGCTTGAATTTATTTTTGATTGGGAACTCCAAGACGAACGACAAAAGCTCTCATCAATAATATATAATATAATAACAAGTATAATGGAATTAAGGGATAATGAAATTTTTATTAAGTAAAATTGTGTCTATGCTTTATATATATATATATGTATATTAATAATCAGTTTAATCTCTATATAAGCCGAAGCTAAGCCAATAAATGACCTATAGGTTGATCAATTTAAAAAGGCGAAATTTTCAGTCAGTACCTTCTAAATAAATTTATTTTCCAACAATCTCCGTAGCATTCTGAAACTTCATTTCACTCCTTTTGACTAAAATAAAATTAAATATTATGAATGAAAAGACAATTATGTTCTTGTATTATTTTGAAAGAAAATCAATCACCACCGAAGCTCTGGTGGCCGGCCGGCTGGAGCTTCGACCTCTAGTAGCTAAGCCAATCACTAGAGCTTTGATAACTGGAGAATTTCAAATAAGGTGGTTAAGAGATTTGAACCCATGACTCTTTAACAAGCTAAAAAATTATAACAACCAAACTATTCAATCATTTAATCATGTAATGCAAAAGAAATATATATATAACAAAACAAATTCAAGTGTCCTATTAAAATAAGATGACTTACAACACGAATTAGGTAATTTACAAAATATATATAAGAATTCACAACTCCATTTGAAGTTTTGTAGCAAAAGGCATATGGCAATTCATGATTCTATTTGAGGTTCTGTTGGAGAAAAATTAATTGTTAAGAGTTGCATAAAGAGTGAAATAAAAAAATTTATAATACAAATTATGCAATTTATAAGAGTTATATGAGAATTCACAATTTTATTTGAGATTCTGTAGAGAGGAAAATTAAATATCAATTATTGAATGAACGATTTAAATAAAATAATTTACAACACAAATTAAACTTACTAGAAAGGTTTAAGAGAGATGCTGGTAAATGAAAAGGCTCCCACGACTTGGCCAATATTTGATTGTAAATGAAAAGAATTAAATTCAGGAATGCTAGATGTAACTGTTCAAAAGGACAAAAGCAATAAGGCATGTGGGGCCCATGTTGAAGATAAGGCACGCCCAAGTCAATTGAGATTTTTGCTTTTTAACACACACACACAGAGAGCAATAATTTGTACGATAGTATGATTGGATTAAAGAAAAATTATAATTAGGTCTCACTCAAAGAAATTAAATACAAAAAAATCTTTACAATTATAAAATTTTTCTGAAGTCTCAAAGACTTTTTTGTTATAAATTTTATTTGTTTAATTATCAAATTATTTTTTTTTAATATTTGTATTAACAACCGAAAATGCAGTTGTTAACAACTTAAAGTGTAAGGATTGACACTATTACGATAAGTATTAACAACACACTTTCTTAGCACATTACAAAAGTAATGCATGAGTTGTTAATACCTGTCACGATAGTTGTCAATCCTTACAACTTAAGTTGTTAACTACTGCTCTTTTAGTTGTCAATACAAACTTATAAAAAAAATAGGTAATTTGATAATTAAACAAATAAATTTTATTGCAATAAGGCCCGTGGGACTTGGGAATAATTTTATGATTTTAAGAGATCTTTTTGTATTTAATTCTCTTGGATGGGACGTAATTACAATTTTTCTTTAGATTAAAATGACCGAAGAAATTACTGGGATTGATAATTAGAAAGCTAATGACGTTCAAAACAACGGTTTAATAACAGTTGGGTCCCAAAAATTTTTTTTAAAAATAAGTTACAGATATCCATTTAGATAATTGTTAGCTAAGAAATAGGCAGACCTGGCCCATATATATGGGCTCAGGTCCAGAAGCCTTGTTGCCTCAAACATAACCTTTTTTTATACCCAATCTTTATTATTGATCGGGCAAATGGCTGGCTCCGAGATGCCTTTTTTATTTTTCATTTTTTAAAAACTAAGTTTCACATTAAAATGTTCTAAAGTTTAAAATGAGTTATACAAATCCAAGGTTTCAAGTATAATCACATATTCTAATAAAGTCTAAATCTTAGTCCAAAAATATAAATATTCCTCAGTTCTCATCTTGGCCATTCAAATAATAATTTAATTTAGCCCTTGTGAGTAGCAACTAGTTACAAGTAATCAGGATGACGCAAGGGCTAATGCAAACTAGGGGATACATTAAGATTTGGACAACATTTTTCATTGTAAATGAAACGAATCAAATTTAGGAAGTGTGGTTGGGACTGTGGAGAAGGATAAAAGCAATCGGTGGGTGGGAGAAACCAATATGTTGAAGAGCATATAATACAAATCAATTATACTTATTTGTACTAGCTGAAAGCCCTTTATTATTTGTTTCTCTCAAAAAAAAAACAGAAAGCCCTTTATTTCAATTGTGCTCCTCTCTCCTAGAGACTATAAATACAAAGGAAGGTTTAAGTGTAGTGTGAGCATATACAAAAGGGAAAATGGCAATTAGGTCCCACTCAAGGGAATTAAATACAAAAGGTCATTGAAATCATGAAATTATTTTAAAGTCCCAAAAAAATTTTTGCATTAAATTTTATTTATTTACTTACCAAATTACCCTTCTTCTTTTTTTTTTTTAAAGTTTGTATTGACAACTGAAAGAACAGTGATTGACAACTCAGGGTGCAAGGATTGACAACTAGCGCGGCTGGTTTGACAACTTATAGTGTGATATGCTAAGAAAATGTGCCATCAAACCAGCTGTGATAGTTGTCAATCCTTGCACCCTGAGTTGTCAACTACTGCTCTTTCAGTTGTTAATACAAATTAAAAAAAAGAAGAAGAAGTTTGGTAATTAAACAAATAAAATTTATTATAAAAAGGTCCCTTGGGACTTCAGAATAATTTTATGATTTCAAGGGACCTTTTTGTATTTAATTCTCTTGAGTGGGACCTAATTGCAATTTTCCCTGTACAAAAGCCAAATTAAAGGAGTTATGTGTGTGTGTGTGGCTGTAAATATGAAGAAGGCTATTCTAGTTTTTTTTTTTTTCTCATTTGGGTTTCTACATTATTTCTCTTCCTTTCCTATTCCACTCAAGCACGTCTATTACTTGGTAACAACTTCAACTTGATTTGTTTTGCTTCTTTATGTTTTTCTCCTATCTCATTTACTGTACATGACTAAATTGCCTCAATTATGAAATTATTGTATTCCTCCTGTCCTAAATATAGAAGTTAATTAGAGAGTTGATTTTGATAATAGATGTAAGAACTTAATCAATTTTATCTCTCATATATTTATTATTATTTTTTAAAGCTAATTTATCTAACTTATAAATTGATGTGTCATCTAATATATATTATGAGAGTATTTTAAGGAAATCAAATCACATTTGTTAGAATTAATTTATTTAACTCTTTAGTTTTTTAAAATTTGATTTCATTACTTTACTTTTAGTCCCTAAAATTTAGAACCAATAACTTTTGTACCTGAAATTTACTGCACCTATAAATATTAGTTCCTATAAGTTAAACAGTGTAAGATGAGTTCGTATTCTTATAGCTTACTCCTCTGGTCCTATTTATAAAGTAGAAAGAGAAGGTCTTTTTTTGGTCTTATTTATAAATCACTTCATTAAAATTTCAGTTTGAATGTACTATTTGGTTTTTTATTTATTATAATGTAAGTAGTTGTTTCTTTTAAAAGGTGTATATATTAAATATGGGTAAAATCAAAAAATTATTATATTTTAATAGAGAGTTAATGCATTTTAAAGTTTTTCTTGATCAGTGTGAAATATGTTGAAAATACTTTATAAATAGAACCAAAGGAGCATGTAGCAAAAACATTGATAAGAAATGTTGTTGCTCCTTTTGCTTTGCGTTTCGAAGCCTTTTCTTTTGTTTTCCCCATATATCTACATAAACTAGAAGAGTGTCAGCTCATCTTACCCAGTCATCACCACATCATCAAAATTAATGATGTTCGTGCCAAATCGGCAATATTTAACACAATTTAAACTCATTTGGATCTACATTTACGAACGGAGTAAATTTTAAGAACCAAAACTAATTTCAAATTTTAAAGACTAAAATAAAAATGATATCAAATTTCATGAATTAAAAATTATATTAATAACCTTTGATTATTTTTCCGTTGTGACATGTGAACATATTATTAAAAATTGATATGTTACATTGATATGTTACATTGATATGTGCATGTAAATATTATATACCCATCTGGTCTTATTTATAAGGTACTTTCAACGTATTTTACACAGACAAAAAAAACCTTAAACTTTATTAACTCTCATTTAAAATTTAATAACTTTTCAGGGCTAACCTCGCCAACGACGTATAGGAATAGGCCTGTGGAAAAATGTCCTCCTGGTTTTCGTAATCCTCAGTGCCTTCTTCCATCAATCCCAATTCCAAAAGCTCCGTGCGATTACTATAGCCGTGATTATACGAGGTAGGAAAAGAAATATGTGAATGATACATATATTAGTAGTAGTAGTAATAATATAAATAAATTGCTGTCCTGTTTCTGTGTCAAGTGTGTTTATGGGTATCTTGTGACAGCTTTTGATTATCATTTCATTTTTAAAGACTAATGTCTTCCCGCCTAGATTTCATGGGAAGTCGAGGTTAACGCTGCCCGTGAATTCCATGTACTTCTAAGTGTGGAAAATATTACCTCCATTCTAATTATAAGATCCCATTTATATTTTACAAATAAAGTCTTATAATTAAGACAAAAAATAATATATAATAATCCTTAAATTTATGTGCTGGTATATTGTCTTCGAAATAAATCAGTAGATGCAGAAAGGACATGGGTAGCCTCTCTAACCACGGATAAGAAATATATGAATGATGCGTCTAAAGTATATGCAGATAATAATATAAATATAGTCCTTTTGCTTGGAAGGAGACCATTAAACTCTCTAGATAATCCATTATTAAATAAATTGCCGTCTTCTTTCTAATATTCTTCTATAGCTTCCTATTAATTTATGGGAGAATTATCTTAAGATCCTAAAGAAGAAATTTAATCATGTGAAACTCTAATAATTATGTGACGAACATATAATAACAAGTTTTAATGTAAAAAATGATGACAGGGTTTTGTTATTAACTTATCCTTAGAAGTTTTTGGTAACTAAATCGGCTTCTCTCGATATCTCATAGTGATAATTCTCCCTTAATTTTTCATTAGAAACAGTACTGTTTCTGTTTTTGTATCATGTGTATGTGTAGCTTGTTGCAGCTTTTGATTATCATTTCACTTTCAGGATCAATAATAACGTCTTCCTGCGGAGATTTCATTGTCATGGGAAGTCGATGTAAAGGTTGCTCATGAATTCTATGTAATTTTGAGTGTGAGAAATATATAATTAATTAGATAATTCAGAGAGTTACTTCTCTGCTTTAAGTTTTTGGGAAATTCAAATGGAGAAATAAAAAGGATTTTTTTTTGGGGGGGGGGAGCAAGTGAGGGAAATTAAGTCCAATTAATATCATGGAACATGATTTTGAATATTAGGATTCTAATATGTAAGAAATTTCCTCGCAAAATTATTTCAATAAGAATTTCTCACGGATGAGTAATCCAATTCTGTGACCTGAAAATCTGTGAAACGAATTAAGTGCAATTTTTTCATGGGATAAAACATTTTTTTATCCGTATTTCAACTTTCTTTTAGTCACCAGCTCAAGCTTCTTTTATTAATTTGATGAGCAATTTGGACCATCAAGATTACTTTTGGATGGTCCAAATTGAATTTAAATTTTTGACAACATTGGACTTATAAATAACAAAACATTTTTGTAAAAATCTTTTATTTAGAATTTATTGATTTCAAATTTCTTTTTATATGAGATTCTCCTTTTCTTAAAAAGTAAATTTATCATTAAAAAATTGTATATTAAAAATTTTAAATTTAAACTATTTATATCAAATTTTGGATGATCTAGATTGGATATCGTACTTATTGCTACGATGAGAATTTGAGATGAACTTCGGCCGAATTTGGGCATTCGCTACCAACTTAGTGCGGATAAGTCCAGTCAGAAATTTTTTTTAATGATGAAATGTCATGTGTTTTTCATTACAAATTTGTTTAAAAAACTATGAGGGATATGCAACGGTTACTTATTATCTATCACAAATATCAGCCATAAATATGTTCCAATTGGATTTCTGGCATCATGAAAAATGTTAGAATTAGGTCAATTAAAAATGATAAAATTAAGTAGAATTAGGTCAATTAAAAATGAGAAAATTAAGTTAATTAAGTATAGCATATTGGAATAATGCATACAATTTTTAACTTAATGTTACGGTCATTTTTTACTCATGCAAGTATAGCTCAATTTGCTTTTCTATAATGGAATTAGAATAGCATGGAATATAATCAACTACATGAAAAATTTCTCACAAGCTAAACCCTATGAGGAAAAAAATTAATAAAGCTAAAGAAAGTGGTCATTCCTCACTATAAATGTTCAAGAAATGATTCTTCATATATAAGATTTGTAATCCCAATATTTTAAAATAATTATTTCATACAAAAAAGTTTACCATATTGTGTGTTTAAGTTACTTTTGTTCGGAGATTGTTTTTCTTCTACACTCTACACAAAAAACAAAAAATTATAAGGCCAGCTTTACGAAATGGGTTTACAAATAAACTGACTGGAGTGATTTATTAAAGGAAAAAAGACGCAAAATAATATCCATTTCCCTGAAATCGCCTCAATTTTTTTTTTTCATTTTCAAGTCAACGATCAAGTCTTTTAGGTGAATTTGGAATTTTGTTTTACTATTCATTACTCATTAATCGTACAATTATTTTATATTTTAAATTCATCTTATTTTCTTCTTTGGCACCATCACTACTACAAATTGGGGAATACTTGACGCTAAATATTTGACGGTTATCACAAAAACCGTCAAATATAATCCCCCCGAAAGAAAACTTGACGGTTTCTAAAGAAACCGTCAATTTTAGTAGAACAATATTTGACGGTTTCAAAGAAACCATCAAGTATTCCAAAAATACTTGACGGTTATTTTATAACCGTCAAGTATATTAAAGGTAAACTTGACGGTTTTAAATCAAAACCGTCAAGTTTAGTAATACTTGACGGTTTTGATTTAAAACCGTCAAATATTATTTGAGAATACTTGACGGTTATTAATAGAAACCGTCAAGTATTGTGCTTAAAAACCCTTTCCCCTGTTCAGTCTCTTCAGTTCAAAATTTCTAGCGCACCCTCTGCTTCGGACTCTCCAAGCCGCCGTACCCACCTCTGTTTCAGCCGTTCCCTTTTGCTTTTTTTGCCCGTCCTTGCTCGTCCTCCATCATCGTCCCTTTTGGTGTCCTCCATTATCGGTGTGGCATCCTCCTGCTTCGTCATTGTGCGTGCATTCTCCCGATTGCGCCCCCTTCCGCTTCGGACTCTCCAAGCCGCCGTACCCACCTCTGTTTCAGCCGTTCCCTTTTGCTTTTTTGCCCGTCCTTGCTCGTCCATTATCGTTGCGGCATCCTCCTGCTTCGTCGTTGTCGTGCATTCTCCAGATTGTCATTTCGGCTTCAGGTTGGTAATGCTTCACTCGCTCCCCTTATTTCCTTTAGTTCTTCCTTTGAGAAATGATTGTAGTGGAAAGGGAATGATAGGATAATGCTAGGACCGTTCACCATGCACACACGGAAAATGGGTTTGCTATTTGGCCAAATGGGTTTTTTTTTTTTTTCTGTTCTTGATTCTAAATGGGTGTTTCGCATTTTGATCAGTTTGGGTTTAGGGTGTTTTAGTTTTTTGTTTTCGCGATAAAGTCTGGGGAATGCAATGCTAATGTTTCAATTTTTGTTTTTGTAATTGAAATTGACTATGTGCTGGTTTGGTTTTCTGCCATAAAGCCTGGGGAATTCTAAGTTATAAGCCGTTATGCTGTCGAATTTTTTTCAAATGGAATAGCACATTAGTAGTAGTAGAATATTTTTCAAACTGAAATGAAAGTAAATTTTTGTTGAATTACTAGTTGCTAACAACTACTAGTTGTTAGCAAGTAGAATTAAAGAGGGATAAATGTGATCAATAGTGACTCATGTGTTGACTTTCTATTTTTGTTTAATTCTCATAATATCTTTGAGTCACTGATCACATTTTCCTCTAAATGATTCATCTTAGTCGGGGACCATGGGCAAAGAATGGATGTCCGCCAATCGTCTATCAAAAGAATATTGGGATGGGGTAGAAGATTTTATTAAGTTTGCGATTGAGCACGCCGATGATCGCAACAGGATTATTTGCCCCTGTCTTAAGTGTTGCCTTTTGAAGTGGGTTTCGCCATCCGATTGTGAGAGCCACTTAATTATCAATGGAATTGATCAAAGTTACAAGTGTTGGACAAAGCACGGAGAGACAAGAGATGTGAGTAATAGTAGTCGAGGGCATAGTGAAAGCTGTGGATCATCTAATCTTGACATGAGTACATGTGAAGCTGATCGTCTTGAGGAGATGACAGATGCGATTGAACGGGAACTTGACGATTGTCCTGAAATGTTTGATAGATTGAAGTGTGATGCTGAGACACCTCTATATGAAGGTTGTACTGATTTCACAAAATTGTCTGCAGTGTTGAAACTGTATAATTTGAAAGCAAGAAATGGGTGGAGCGACACAGGCTTCACAGAACTGCTGTTGCTTGTTAAACAAATGCTACCGAAAGAAAATGAGCTTCCAAGTAAAACGTATGATGCAAAGCAAGTGTTGCGCTCTGTCGGCCTCAGCTATGAGAAGATACATGCTTGCCCCAATGATTGCATTTTGTTTAGGAAGGAGTATAAGTCACTAACTGAGTGTCCTAAGTGTAATGCATCACGCTACCAAGAGAATGGGAAGAGCCCGAAGAAGGCATTATGGTATTTTCCCATAGTGCCAAGATTCAGACGCTTGTATAGTAATGTAGAAGATGCGAAAAATTTAAGGTGGCATGCAGATGAAAGGGTTAAAGATGGCATGCTTCGCCATCCTGCTGATTCTCCAGAATGGAAGAAGTTTGATATTGAGTATCCTGAATTCGGGGAAGAAGATAGAAATCTACGCCTTGCATTAGCCACCGACGGGATGAACCCTTATGGGATGCAAAGCAGCACCCATAGCACATGGCCAGTGATTTTGTTTATATATAACCTTCCTCCATGGCTATGCATGAAACGCAAGTATTCAATGATGTCTATGATAATATCTGGGCCAAAGCAACCGGGAAATGACATAGATATATATCTAGCTCCATTAATTGAAGACTTGAAAGTATTGTGGGAGAATGGAGTTGATGTATATGATGCATATAAGGAAGAAAAATTCAAGTTGAGAGCTATGTTATTTGGCACAATTAACGACTTTCCTGCGTATGGTAATCTCTCAGGGTATAGCATTAAAGGACAACTTGGTTGTCCCATTTGTGAAGAGAGCACAGATTCCATAAGGTTGAAGCATGGAATGAAAAATTCATACATGGGACATCGTAGATGGTTGCATCGTGATCATCCTTACCGGCGATTCAAAAAATATTTTAATGGGAATTCAGAAGAAGGTAAGGCACCAACACCGTTGATTGGGGAGGATGTATTTCAAAAGGTGAAAGATATAGATTGTGAATTTGGAAAACCTTTCGCGAAGCATGTTGGGACAAGTGGGTGGAAGAAGAGGTCTATTTTCTTTATACTGCCGTATTGGATAACCCTGAATGTGAGACATTTTCTTGATGCTATGCATATTGAGAAAAACGTATGTGAAAGTCTGTTTGGCACATTACTCCATATTCCCGGGAAGACTAAAGATGGCATAAATGCCAGGCTAGACATGGTTGAAATGGGGATAAGGGAGGAATTGGCACCAGAGGATAAGGGAACTCGTACATTTCTTCGTCCGGCAGCTCACACCCTTTCTAGAAAAGAGAAAAGTAGTTTTTGTGAGTTTCTTGCTTCAGTAAAAGTGCCGGAAGGTTACTCTTCTAACATTAGTAACCTTGTGTCAATGAAGGATATGAAGTTAAAAGGTTTAAAATCTCATGACTGTCATGTCTTAATGGAAAACTTTATTCCAGTGGCAATACGGGCTATTTTACCTGATAAGGTACGAGTTACGATCACAAAGTTATGTTTCTTCTTTAAGTCTCTTTGCAGCAAAGTGATTAATCCTAGTAAATTGCCAAGATTGCAAACCCGAATCATAGTTACGTTATGTGAACTTGAAATGTATTTTCCTTTTTTTGACATCATGGTCCATTTAACCATCCACTTAGTTAGAGAGGTCCAATTGTGTGGCCCAGTGTATTTAAGATGGATGTACCCAGTTGAGCGTTACATGAAAATATTGAAAGGGTATGTGAAAAATCGAAGTCGGCCAGAGGGTTGTATTGTAGAACGATATATTTGTGAAGAGGCTACTGAATTTTGTACCCATTACTTAAAAAATGCAAGTGATATTGGGGTTCCAATGTCTCGTCATGAGGGAAGGACAGATGGAGAAGGGATTATGGGAAAGAAAGTCGTAACTATTTCAAACCAACAGTGGGAGCAGGCACATCTATATGTATTGCACAACTCCGAAGAGATTGAGGACTATGTGCATGAGCATATTGATGAGCTAAAGAGGGATAATCCCAATAAACTTGAAAGTTGGTACACCAAAACACACAATAAACAATTTACAGCATGGTTGAGAGAGCATGTGCATGGCAAGTATAATAATGATCCTAATTCTGTTTCGAAGAAATTAAAGTTGTTGGCAGATGGACCGAGCAAACATGTGATTTCTTTCACAAGCTACCTTATGAATGGGTTCACTTTCTATACTAAACAACAAGATGATCGGAGTAAACAGCAAAATAGTGGCGTAACTCTTGTAGCTAGTACCATGCATATATCGAGTGCCAAAGATAAAAATCCTATCTATGCACGTATGTCATACTTTGGAGTGATTGAGGATATTTGGGAGTTGGATTACATTGAATTCAGAGTTCCGGTATTTGGTTGCAAATGGGTGGATAATAATAATGCATTGAGGATTGATGACTTAGGGTTTATACAATTGAATTTGAATAAAGAAGGATACAAGGAAGAGCCATTCATTTTGGCTTCTCAGGCTACGCAAGTGTTTTATGTCCCTGACCCGGCTGCCAAAGGATGGTCTATTGTTTTGTTGACTAATAAAATGGATATTGAAGAGACGGGGTATGAAGACAATGCAATTGAAGATGATCCATTTCAAGGGGCCTCACTTGATTCTCATTTAAATGAAGATCAATCCATGTATGTCAGGCATGATCACAACGACGGAATATGGATTTCAAAGAGGGGGAAAGTGTTTCGTAAGAAGATCAAAACAATTCAAACCAAGAAGAACATGCAAAAACATAAGAGTAGAAAAAGAAAAAGATCTTCTTAAACATGCATGTAAATTCTCTCATTATTTTCTTTGATTCTTTTATTTGTTTTAATTTTGTTCAAATAAATTTCGTCATTAATGACTTTATTTTCATTTAATGGATTCTGATTCATTTTGTTTACTTCAATTTCATTGCAGATGGCAGACGATAGCGGATCTAGCACTGATAACCCATCTCAGCCGAGAGATGCCTCTGAGCAGGAGAGACAGTTGCAAGAGGAGGCAGCACGCATACAGAGGGGCCTTTGTGTCATGCAAGAGGTCGTGAAAGCTCGAACAGAAGGAAAGAAATTTGCCGTACAGTGGAATAAGAAAGGACAAGCTGTACGGTCAAATAAATTTATCAGCTATATTGGGGCAGTGGCACGAAGCACCGTGCCCATTACAGCGCAGCACTGGAGGAGGGTTGATCGTTCAGTGCGAGACACTATTTGGACAGATGTATCGGTAATATATTATAACTCAAATTTCGTTTTCTTACAAGCTGCGTGACACTAATGTGTTGTTTTATATGTTTTGCAGTCTGCATTTGATATAGATGAGAGCAGGAAGAGGTTTGTGGAGGGGAAGGCTGGGAGGGCACTACGCTCTTTCCGATATTTTGTCACACACAAGTACTTGAAGGATCCTTCCACAGCCGACGAGTCCCAGGTTCCTAGCTTGATACGGGACTTGGTCAAACCAGAGGATTGGGCTGCTTTTGTGACGTCACGTCGTGATAGGCAATTTCAAGTAATAATCCTCGCTCTTTTTGATATTAAATAGTCCATTTTGTTTAATCTATATATTGTTTAATTGTGAATCTACTTTGTTTTTGCAGGAATTAAGTTCCCAAAATAAGGAAAGAGTAAAGAAGAATGAGTATCCCTACCGAAAGGGCCGCTTGGGTTATGCGGGCCTTGAGCAAGAGGTGACTCAGCAGGAGGGATCAGATGTCACTGTATCACGTCAGATGCTGTGGGCACTGGCCAGGCAAAATAAAGATGGCCAAATTGATAATCCTCGCGTTAAGGAGGTCGTGGACAGGATGGTGAGTATTATTCTAAATTAAATAATCTTCACGTTATTGTCAAATATCTTTAAGTATGAATAACTATATCAATGTTTGTTGCACAGGAGAGTTTGTCCCAGGAAGTTTCGCAGGGGGCATATTCTGCAGATGACCAGGATATATTGAGGAGGGCATTGGGGACTCCTGACCATCCTGGTCTTCTTAGGGGTGTCGGTTATGGAGTCACCAAGAGAGATTACTTTGGGTACCGACAAAAGCCCTCTTCATCGTGCACGCCTTCCTCTGCTGAGTTCATGGAGCTGAAGGAAGAAACACGCTGGTTAAAGGAGCAGGTTAAAGCGCAAGCGCTCCTAATCGAGCAGTTGATCAAGAATCAAGCACCACAGCCGGCTCCGAATCTCAGCCCAAGTGGCAAAGACAGCTGCACATTCCCCTTGCTACCTGAGGTATAATACTTGTGTTTATATAATTACATTCAATAATTTATATATCTAGCTAACTTGTCTCTCATGTTAAACAAATCAGGGTGAAGCGGACGTTCAGTGTATGGCGGATAGCCCTAAACATCACACTGTTGCAACGGGCCGCATGTTCAATTTACCGGGGAGAGTATAATTCATAATGTTCCTCTCCCTGCTGATCATGTGAGGGTGCAGTTGAACACTGCTATTGATGCGAATTATGCCCTCCCGATACCCACCCCAGATGCAGAGACAGTGGCTCAAGCAGTGGGTAGCTTTGTCGCTTGGCCTGGCCGTCTTCTTACATTAGGACATCCTTCAAAGGTATATATGTATAGGTCTACAAATTCAGCTGATTTAAAATAAACTCTATTTTAATTACTAACAGTCTGTTTGTCAGTCTAAGGGGAAGAAGAGCCTATTGGGTGATCACTCATTATCATCACCACAGAAGCAGCCCTCTGAGCCCGTTCAAGTGGTATCATCAAGATTCCGAATATGTCTTGAGGAATATGCAATTGGGGCCAGATTAGAACATGGCGAGGATTTCATGATTCCCCTAGAGTTTGAGCCAGAGGTATACGGTCGACCCTCGTCAGATTATGTCACAAATGAAGTATTGAAAGAGATTCTGACGCATGGAATGGCCAGCACAAATGCCTGTAACTTTTATATCAGGTATTTGTTAAAACCTTAACTAAATACTTAAGTACTTGAACATTTATTCTATTGATATCTTCGTTTGTTGATTTAGATATCTTTTCAAGAACTTCATAGCCCCTGGTGGCCTTGATGACAAGTTCAAGATTATCAGCCCCCACACTTTTGCTGGCCACGGACCTAATATGAAGAAAGACTTATCCAGAGACTTGTTAGATATCTTCATTTCTAGGGCAACACCGGGGGCTCAGACTTTGTTTTTGGCGCCTTATTGTCAAGGGTAAACTTTCCTAAATTCTTTCATTTTCAAAATAATTTGTAATAGTTCTAATTGTCTTTCTTATACTTAGGGGACACTGGATGCTGATTGTGGTCAATCCCACAAAGCCGAGGATTTGGTATCTTGATTCTCTTCATGGGGATCCAACCAATCGACCATTTATGGTTTCATTGTTCAACAAGTAATATTTATCTCTATTATTTAAATTTAATTTAATTTCTTGCTTCAATCAAATTTTTGACAATCATTAATATTCAATTTTATTGTCTTCTCAGGGCTTTGTGGCTATACCGCACAAATCAGGCCTTACCCTGCCCCCGGTAAAAAACGGCCAATTTGACGATACCTTCCCGTGGAAGAAAGTGAAGGTATTCACTACCATTATTTACTATTCTACTAAATATGGTTTATTTATATGATTGACTAATATTATTTCCTTTTCCATTCTTTACAGTGCCCACGTCAGCCCAACAAGAGCTCCCATTGTGGATATTGCGTGATGAAATTTATGAAGGAGATAATTCTGCACAATGCTGACACAATTCCCACGCAGGTAATATGCATTTGTTAAGGTTCAATTTATATATTTAAGAATTATTGTACTTACTGTAGCTTTACATTTCTATCTAACTTAAGTCATAATTTGTGGTTGCATACAGTACTTTGCCGACACATATTGCACAGTGTATTCATCTGCTCAGATGGAAGAAATCGTTGAGGAGTTGGCGATGGCCTTATTCCGTCAGTGGGCACAACATAGATAGGGAAGTGTACATTAAGACAGTGTATGTACGTACAGCTAGCTTTGGTTTCAATATAATTTTGGTTTTGGTTCATTTTTGGCTGTTGGTTAGTTTTAGGCATTGCACAACTTTGGCAATTGGCTAATTTTGGAATTGGTTCACCTTTTTGTACTTGCCAGAATTTTAATATATCACAGTTGGTTTTCATTGGTTCATGTATATATATGATAATGTAAATTATTTTCGGTTCATTAACATATATGTATATGGCTGAATTGGTTTGAATGCTAGCCTGCATGATTCTGTTGAATGAGCCTTTGTTATCGGTTTCAAAATTGCAGGGGGTTGCTGGCAAAGGAGAACGAATTTTTAAAAAAAAAACGAATAATACTTGACGGTTATTAGTTAAAACCGTCAAGTATTATAACATACTTGACGGTTACTTTTAAAACCGTCAAGTATTAAATAATACTTGACGGTTTTTCAAAAATAACCGTCAAGTATGTTTATAATACTTGACGGTCACTCTATGGAACCGTCAAGTATTACAGAATACTTGACGGTTTTTGGAACCGTCAAGTATAATCTCAAAATAATTGGCGGTTTTTCTCTAGTAACCGTCAAGTATGATTTAAATATTTGACGGTTAATAACCGTCAAATATTTGCTGTTGAAATATATGACGCCAGTATAGTTGACGGTTTTTAACCGTCAAATATGATCCAAAATAACCGTCGAGTATTTTTCATTTTGTAGTAGTGCATGTCACCATCTTTAACTTAATACATTGTCATGTAATTTCTAAGTCCTAATCGGCGGCGAAATTTATATAATATAATTTTGTGAACTTATTTAAATAATTGTCTAAACTGATCTTTTTTATTTATATGTATAATCCATATTTTCTTAAATCCATTCTTGAAAATAGCCTAAAAATGTTTACATTATCAAGTCAATGAGCAAATGGTCTCCAGACCCAAACTGGAGAAGTCTTTATGGGGACAAGTCAATTCTTCGCTTTTTTTAATATTAAGCAATTTTTGTATTATTTGATTAAAATTAAAGTGTGAATTATATTGATATCTTTTAGGTTTAAATACATTTATTAGCGTTTTCTATCTATAAAACTAGAAAAAATCTCACACAAAGATAATAAAAATTACTAAATCTTGAATAAGAAATTCGTGCAAAAAAGTATTAATGCTTACAAGTTAAGTGCATTGAAGACTTATTAAAATGTAGGAACTAGGAAACAATCCTAATTTGAAATTTAATAATTTTTTAGGTTTTTGTGTGAAATTTTCTGTCATGGTCCATCAAGGGAAGAAATCAACCCAATCCAAAGATGAAACCTAAGTCCATACAGCCAATGGGATAGGAGGTGGTCCAAGAAGAAGTACAAATGTCAGACGTGTATCATGGAAGCTGAGGGAATAAAAAACCGTTAGGAGTGGAGCAGGGGTGTGTAGAATTTTGGTGAAAATCCTCTCTCTCTGCATTCTGACTCCTCTCTGGACCTTCGTGGTTATCTCTGCTTCTCCCTAACATTTCTCTGTGTTTTCTTCATTCCCCTGTGATTTCCGTTTTCTTCATTGTAATTTGGTTTATATAGTTATTCATACACTGTGGATGACTAGTTCATTGATATATCAATAATATCCAGATTATACTCATTTGCATTGTGATAGAGTTAATCTATAACAATTTGGTGTTTTCATTGAGAGTCGACGAACTAGAAAGGACTACCTGCGGAGGTTTCTGACCAGTAAGAAGACTGAGTGAAGTGCTGTAGAGTGGAGCTACTGGGGACGTTGGCTCTCAAGGGGGGTGTTCTGTTATGAGTCCTATATTGAAAAATTTCATAAGTATTGTGGGGTTTATAAGTTCAATGGACTTTCACTCCTAATAAGCTAGTCTTTTGGGATTGGGCTCTCCTCTTGAACTTTAGGCTTATGCTCATCACAGAATCATGAGCAAGCTTTTGTACCAATAGCTTCATCTCGTCCCTTCGCATTTCCATGAAGTAGTTGAGATGACGCGTCGAGAGGATGTCAAGTGCCAGGATGCGGCGGAGGTTGCTCTAGTGTTCGCCGTACGTTGCAGAGGAGACAGTGGTGTAGTTGCAGTCGACGTGCTTTCCGGTTAGGAACTAGGGGCGGTTGGCCAGAATGATGTCGTTTCTCATGAAGCATTCTTGAACTGCAGAGGGTGACGAAACGCCACTACCAAACGAGAGCTGAACTAGAGAGAAAAGATTTGACCATAGTTTTGGGAAATACGATGAAAGTGGTGGTGGAGTGGCTTCTTTAGCTGGTGGAGATTGCTGAGTATGGGAAGAGAAGGAGGGCCTGGTGGGATATTTCTGAATATTTGTTTTCTGAGAAAGAGCTTGAGAATGAGGAAGAAAGCACGGCAAAAGATAGAATAATTGATAATGGAATTTGTGGACATATTTTTGGTAGCCTGCATCATAATTTGATGATTCATTCATATGCTTCTCTTTAAATAAAAAGATTTGTTCGACAAATGGATTTTTATTATGTTTGTTTTCTGCTTTTATAAGTCTAATATGTTAGTTTTTTGGAATTAGGTTCTCCTTTTAAACTTACTCCTCCGGTCCTTAATATAGGACCCAATTCTTGAATTGGTTTTGGTCCTAAATATAAGACCCATTTCTCATATTTATTAACTTTCTTTAAATTACCCCCATTGATACTTCCTCAACTATAATCAAGTAGAAGAGGGAGAGAGAGTATTAAGAAAGATGATTATGGTGTTTTAGGAAAAATGTGTCATTTTTCTTATAATTAACTAACTTACCCAACTTTCTTAATCTAATCAAATTAGTTAAATGGGTCTTATATTAAGGACCGGAGGAGTATATATACTCATCACGTTAGTATTTTCATAACGGAGAGAGAGCTATCTGCACAGGATTCTAACAGATAAGAATCTTTAAACAAACACATCAAAATTGCGTGCTCTTGGACACTTTTTGAAGCTTAATATGGATACTAATTTCTGACAACGTGACTAGATTCGTTCATTCACTTTGTTTCTTGTAGGCCTTACGTTTGGTGCTCACGGGTCATGAACGTGAACTGATTTTTTTCAAAAGAAAATAAACGCCAAGTTCAGAGATGTCTCCAAGGACTACTTAAAATAGGAAATGGGGCGGGGCTGACGCATATGGGCTCTGGCCCAGGAGCATTGCTGTACCCCGAATTTAACCGTTTCTTGAAGCCTAACCCCTACTAGTCGGGCTGACTCAAAAGTCCATTTTTATTTTTTATTTTTAAATTGGTTTACATATTGAAATGTAATAATGTCCAAAGTGAGTTATGCAAATTTTAAAATATAAAACGACATTTTAAAGCATAAATTTTAATCCAAAAATATAAACATTCCTTCATCCTTCTCGTATTCATCATTTAAAAAAACTACTCTAATTTAAACTTTCAAATGGAAGAAAGCATCTGTATTCTTGCGCTAAGAAAATTCTTGCATCATGTATAAAGCATTAATAAAGAGGATAACATGAGGAATAGTGAAGGGAGAGATAATACAAGGGGTGATGCAAAGCGGGGAATGAATTAAAATTTGGACAATATTTAATTGTAAAGGAAACGAATTAAATTTAAGAAGGGTAGTTGTGACTGACTGACGGTTGAAACGAATAAAAAGCAATAGCTGGACTGGGAGAGACGCCAAGGTTGAAGGCACTACTAAATCAATTTAGATTTTTTTGATAATATATATGAAGCAATTATTTGCATGATTGAAGTGGATAAAAAGGGAAGAATAAATTATATTACCTCTCGTACTTAATATGAAAGCTAAATAACTAATTTATAAATATTAAAAAATTAATTTAATTAGTTAATAATAATAAATAAGTGTTAACTTTTCTAAAATATCCTTATTAATTATGTATATTAGAATATAAATACTTTAGCATTTGCAAGTACCATAAGGACTATTTTGAAAAAAATCAATAAATATGAGAGATAAAATAAATTAAGTTGTTGTGTTTAGAATCAAATTAAATCTCCAACTATATTTACAATCGGAGGTAGTACTGATTAAAAGCCCTTTATGTCAATACACTGTGCTTCCCTATCCCGGAGACCATAAATAGAGAGGAAGACAAGAGGAAGACAAGGGTAAGCGCAGTGAACACACACGCACAAAGGCCAAATTAGAAGAGTCATGTGTTATTGCTGTAAAATATGAAGAAGGCTATTCTAATTGCTTTTCTCATTTGGATTTCTGCAACATTTCTCTCCTTTCCCTCTTCCACTCACGCTCGTCTTAATGTTCGTAGTATCATACCAGATGGTAATTAACAGCTTCAACTTCGTTTATTTTGCGACTTTATTTATTTTTTCCGATCTCAGTCTCTGTGACTAGCTTCTTGCGATGCCTTATTATTGAGTTAATCGCTTATTAATTAATTACATTCCGTTGTGATTTGTTAACATACTAAACTGATATGTCAATATTATATGATGATGACGATGCAGATCAATGTTCATGGGAAGAGTCGCCGATGATGGATATGGATAGGCCTGGAATAAAATGTCCTCCTGGTTCTCGTTATAATGCTCATTGCCCTTCCAGCGTCAAACCCCATTCCAAAAGCTCCATATGGTCTAAATTACAGTCCTTTTTCAAATAAGTTGCTGTTTTGATTCAGTTGACTAATTTGAAAAGATTAAAAAAATTATTAAATTACTTTAAAATATTTATATTTATCATTTTTCTTTTAACTAATTTGTCTCACTTATAAATTGATATATAATCTAATAATGCATAGAAGTATTTTAGAGAGATCATACAATATGTCATAATTAAGTCATTTTGTAACTTTCTTAATTTCTTCTAATTAGTCAACTAGGTCTTATATTAAGAATTAAAGACAGTACCTTTTATATGTAGCTGCGTACTAAATAAGCCATGAGTATCACTGTTTCTATTTAATTGTTATATGTGCTTGCGGCTGTTAATGATCATTTCTGCTATGAAGAATAATGTCTTCCTTGATTTCATGGGAAGTCGAGGTAAAGGTGGCTCATGAATTCTATGTAATTTTGAGCGTACGTGAGACATATATAATTCTTAAGTTTATGTGCTGGTGTTGTACTTGAAATAAAGAAGAGGCCTCCTGGCTTCTTTATTAATTAATTTATTAATTAATCAATACAATTACTTCTCCGCTGGTAATTTTTCTTTTGTTTTGGGAAAGACGATGCGAGTGGTGGTGGAGATTTGCCGGGCAATTGAAGAGAAGTAGGGCCTGGTGGGATATTATACTTCTGAGTCTTCTTTTTCTGAGAAAGAGGTTAAGGGGGAGGAAGAAGACAAGGCAAAGGATTGAACAATTGATAATGGAATTTGTGGACGTATTTTTGCTTCATACTTTGATATTTCATGTGCTTTTCTTTAAAGGGATATGTGGGACAGATGGATTTTATTATATTTTGTTTTTTCCTGGCTAAAGTCAAATTTACTGTGCTGAGTCACATAAGATCATTTCAAAATATCTCTTGCTCAATTAGAATAACTTCAATTTTTCTTGAAGAAAAATTATTATTTTAAAATATTTATTACTTATTAAAATATATAAAATATTTAATAAGACTAAAATAAAAAAGACCTAATACAGGGGTATTAGTTGGCATCGTTTTGAGAAAATGTATGTATGTACTATGTATATTTATATTGGCAATTTGTAAAAATATACTTATATTTTGGTCTTATCCTCGTTTGCCAATATAATTTGGTCTTTATTTATAAGTCAACTTTTAGAAATCTTTCATGGTTTTTTTGATAAGCTACTACACAAAATCTACGCAGCAGCTACCTTTTTTCCCCCCTCTCATAGTGGCCTCATATCAATCAGTATATTTAGGGTAGACAGTAGACAGAGGAATTAAAATATATGAGTTAGATTGGGTTAGTATTTGCTGGCAAAAGAAAAAAAAGACTGGGTTAGTACTTATTATGATTAATTAATTAAGCATAATATTAAAAATGGGATAATATTAAAAGCATTAACTAAATTGAACCATCCTTTTTTTTTTATATCGTGAATCATCTTTTTTATTCCTAATAATTTCTTTTTTTTTTTTGGGGTCAAATTCCTAATAATTTATTTAAAAAATGACTTATATATAAGATGGAAGAGAATACACACACGCAAGCGCGCGTCACAGCAAGGCGGATTTATTGGCATTCTTGCGCACCGTTAAAATCCACTGTGTAATATTCTGTGATTTTTTTTATTTTTATTTTTTAATCTTCTTTTTTTATTTTTTGTGATAGACACTTTTTTTTTAATTTCTTTTTTGGGTCATTTAAGAGAAAGGGACGACGACTAAGACGGTAAGACCCTTGGGGATAAGGGAGACAGAAACGTCAATGCAGGGAATTGGATAAGTCCATGGCTGCGTAAATACTAAAATAGATATCTACCCATGCAATCCGCGCACACCGAACGAAGTGTGCCCATAGAATCATTTGTATCAAAATTTTTCTTTCATTTTATATACATTTTTTAAAGATATTTACTCTCTTAGCTTCTCTAGTCCTAAACATCAGACATGGATTAAAGATTATTTAGTTTGATCTTAAATAAGATTTCAATTCAATTTGTCTCTCAAAATTATTTATATATATTTTTGCTAAACTACTGTACATATTGCAAAGGGCTAAGGGGGTTTCCATTAAGAATTTGCCCTAATGCATATGATTAAATGAGATATCTTAGGAAAAATCTTGCAAATAACTAACTTAACTTATTTTTTTTAATATTTATAAATTAGTTATTTATATTAAGGACATGATGTCGTAAATATTTATTAAGCTCATGAAACCACTTTGATATTATTTATAAGGTGGAGAAAAAAATTTTTTTGATCCTAGCATATCATTATATTTTTAACATTAGTTTCCCTTGTTATCCCTCATTAAATGTTTGTGTATGTTATTTAACTTGTAAAGTAGGCATACTTAATAGATGTAAAGTTGAAAATTTATTAAATATATAGACAATGTCAATGAAAAGGGCGGGACAAAAAGAAAAGAATTATGTTACTTCTTCCATTTATTTTTATAAGAAATAACTGACAAAATCACGTAGCTCAAAATATTAGTTAAATTTAATTAAAAATAATAAATATATATGTATATATATATATATATATATTCTAATTATACCATTGCTTATAAAAGGGCACATAGAGATAATGAGTGAAAATTTATCACAGATAAATTATAAGTAGCATCTATTTTTAAAGAGAGTGAAAACTAAAAAAAAAAAAAGCTAATTTAAAATTTTAGATAAAAAAATTTATTTTATACTTAAAAGTAAAAGAAATTGTTGCTTATAACAAGAAACATACGGAGTGTATTTTATATATCAACGTCAGCTAATAATTTTATCACAAATTAAAATGTTGAGTGTAAAGAAATTTATTTGCGTAATATCCACACAAAGAAGTCGGAAATTTTTTTTTTTGGAAAAAAAAACTCACAAGTCACTTTAATTATTTATCCATATATTGTGTTTTCATTATTGTTTAGTAATTTTCAAGAAACTATTCTTCATATAACTGAAATTTTTTATCCTAAAATTTTTCATGTGAACCCAATTAATTACTAGTTGTCTCAGCAGCAATACCATCTTATCCTCGAATAAAGTTTCAGCTCAGATTTGACATTGATATATTTATATACGTGCGTATATTTAAATTGTATTAAAAAAAATACTAAATAGACTTGTCGTCGAAATAAAATATCTTGCTTTCAAGTCTTGTCGGTAATTTGTTTGATCGACCATATGCGGGTATGCCGCCTGGCGCAAAGTCCTTTGATAACTACGTACGTCAATTTGGACTTTTCTCTAAATATCAAGCAATTATTTATAACTTTAAAATAATTGGTTAAAATTAAAAGGATAAATTATCCTTCTTTCATTCTTAAATATGCAATCTTCATTAATTTTATCTCTTTAATTTATAATTTTTTTTCAAACCCTCTTTATTATTTGTACATATTAAAAAATTTTTACATCAATAGAGTAGTTTTTAAGACAAATTATTAAAAAGAATATTTTAGAAAATTACTATTATTACACATTTTTCATAAATAATAAATAATTTTTTAATTTTTATAAATTAATTATTTAGCTCAGATATATATTTAGGACCAAAACGACTAATTAAGATGTGAGCATGTGCTTTATGTTGTGATTGAATTGACTAAATACCTTACGAATTTGGACGCAATCAATGAATTATCAATCAATTAGTTATATAAAAGAAAAAATGAGCTGACTATTCATATATTGGTAAGAGAACAACATTATATCACATACGAAATATAGATATGTAGATAACTACATATTATGTGAAGTTCAATTATATATATGCATTAAAAATCAGTTTCCTTTGTTGGCCAAAAAAGCCTTAAATTCTAACTTTAATTTGCCTTCTCTCTTTTCTCACTCAGGACTATAAATAACTTATAAATATATTTTCTTTATTTGCCAACTTGCAGAGTATAGAAAAAATCCCCCAAAAAAAATTCTTAAAATTTCAAAAAGATATAAATCAGGGCTCTAATTTTAATAATCTCATATCGGCTCACATGCATTACAAAGTAGGGGAGGAAGACGAGGAAATAGTTGGGAAAAATAAAAAAAGAAAGATGAATTATGTTATCTTTCTCTCTCATCCTTTTTTAACTAAATGACTCTCAATGTGCTTGAAACAACATCATTCCCCGTCATTGAGCTCCTCCTCCAACAACCCACTCATTTTAGAACATCCCTCTATTTTTTTTTTGGAAAAAAAATTAATATCATCAATTGTAATCCCTAAGCGTTGACACTAGTACCATATGCAATCATTAGCATTATTTGAAAAAATAAGTATAAATTTGTGAGAAGAAATGAATCAAGATATTATATTTAAAATCAAAACAAATTCTTTAATTAGCTCATCTATATTTATATTAGATGGAGTATAAGTCAGTCTACATACAGTCAATAAATAAAGCTTCTTTTATTCTATCATTTATTTGGGCAATTGGCAGAGAAATGGTAAAAGCAAAAGCATTTTAAGAAGTAACAATGGAAACTTTATTATCGTTAATCACTAGAAAAAGAAAATTTTAAAAGCAACTTTCTGGAGTCACCGTCAAAGTAGAGGCAGTTAAGCGTCATTGAGCTAGAAGGTTCCTACAATTTGGCCACCATTTAATTTGATCTTAAATGAAAGGAATTGAATTTAGGATGAGATGAAAAGCAAATGGTAGAGGGACCCATGTGTTGAAGATAAGGTACGACCAAGTCAATTTAAAATTTTTTTCCCCTTTTTAATATGCTCTCTCTTATTCTTAATATAAAACTCCTTTAATTAATTTAGAAACATTAAAAAAAACTAAATAAATTTCTTTGAAATATATGCATTTATTATTTTTTAAAACCAATTTACTTAATTTATAAACTACTATATAATCCAATAATATGCATAGATATTTTAAAGATATTATGTAACATATATATATTATAATTAAGTAATTTATTTGATTTATTTATTTTTTTTAAATTAATTAAATAAGTCTTATATTAAAAACAGGAAATAGAATATCAAACAATAGTTCATATTCTGATTGGATTTAAATGAAAGAAGAAATTCATTAGATAATCACTAATTAGCTAGTATTCTCGGAAGCAAAATATTTAGGTGGGCGGGAACTAGGAGAAACCAATAGTGAAGAACTTTTACGACCAAGTCAAACTTACTTGTACCAATTGAAAGCCCTTTATTTCAACCGTGCCCCTCTTTCCTAGAGACTATAAAAGAGAGGAAGAGTAAGTGTAGTACATACAAAAGCCAAATCACAAGAGTCATATATTGCTGTAAAATATGAAGAAGGCTATTCTAATTGCTTTTCTCGTTTGGGTTTCTGCCATATTTCTCTCCCTTCCCTCTTCCACTCATGCACGTCTATTACAAGGTAACAACTTCAACTTCGTTTGCTCTGCTGCTTTATCATCATAATCGTCGTCATCATCTTAGAATCTCATTCACTGTGACTAGCATCTTGCCTCAGTTATGAAATTACTATTACGCTAATTAATTTTTTTTGGGTCATTTCTGAATACATTAAATTGATATTCCTACGGTCCCATTCATAAATCATTTATTTCCAACATATGTTTTCCTGAAGTTTTATTAACTTTTTCATAGCTTTTTTTTTCTTACTTTACCTTTATATAGTACATACACCTTTCAAGAAAATAATAATTTATAGGCAATAATAAACAAAGAGTAAAACAGTACATGCATGTTAAAAATTTAATCACATGACTTCTATAAATAGAATCAGATGAACATGTTATATTGATATTTGTATGTAAATATAATATATGATGACGATGCAGAAAGGACATCAGTAACCTCGCCAACGCCGGAGAAGAATAAGCCTGCAGTAAAATGTCCTCCTGGTTCTTCTTATTCTGCTTGCCTTCCACCAGCAAAGCCAGCTCCAAAAGTTTGCTATCCCTATAGGAGGCAAGGCTGCAAGAAGTAGGAAATAAAAGAAATATATGAATGATAAGTATAAGGTATAATAATAATATATAGTCATTTTGCTTGGTGGAAGATCATAACAATCTCCTAATAATCCATTATTAAATAAATTACTCTCATGTTTCTGTGTCATGTGTGTTGTTTCAGCTTTTGATTATCATTTATCTTTTGAGGAATAATGTCTTCGTGCCTAGATTATTTCATGGGAAGTCGAGGTTTAGGTTTCTCATGAATTCTATGTACCTTTGTGTGTGAAAATTATGTAATTCTTAAATTTATGTGCTGGTGTTGTAGTTGAAATAAAGAATTAACTCCACTTCTGGCCTTTTTGCTATCTTTTTAACTAGTTAATTCATAGAGTTACTTCTGGTAAGAAAAAGAAAAACCGAGGGAAATGGTCCAAATCTTGAATTATTGAATTTATTGCATCACTTGAGGAAAAAAATGTTAAAATTAGATCAATTAAAAGTGATAAAATTAAGTTAGTTAAGGATAGCATATTTGAGAAATGCGTTCAATTTTATCTTTTATATTATTTAAATGTTATCTGGCCATCTTTTCTACTTATGCAAGTAGCTCAATTTAGTTTTCTCTAATCATCCCCCTGGAAAATTTCTCACGAGCTGAACCCTACGAGAAAACAGTTAAAA
Source organism: Neltuma alba (assembly GCF_004799145.2). Lineage (NCBI taxonomy): Eukaryota > Viridiplantae > Streptophyta > Magnoliopsida > Fabales > Fabaceae > Neltuma > Neltuma alba. Next base: position 37,445 of record NW_021637394.1, read on the forward strand.
ACATTTAAAGAAAGTGGCCACTTCTCACTCTAAATGTTCAAGAAATGACTCTTCATACACTAATGGAATTCGTTATCCCAACATTTTAAAAATATTTGATATTAACAAATGTTTACCATTTTTTGTGTTTAAGTTACTTATATCTATCTGTCTATCTATCTATCTATATCTATCTATCTATCTATCTATCTATCTATATCTATATAACCTATAAACCTTGTGACTGCTTTGTGATTGGTCCACGTCTCAAATTTACACATGTTTCTCGATAAGATGTTAAATGCATAGCATGATGGTTACTGGACAATTAATTCGATTAATAGCCAATTGATTTGGATAAGAGCAAAGGGGCATATGACTGACCGCTTCATTCTATCCAAGGACATCATTTCCAAGGGGCCATATGACTGCATGTCTTCCTAGGATAACGAGTCTTCTAACGAGAATGACTCTTCGTCCTCACTAATTAAAATACCGCATTATTTTTGGCGGGGGCACCTTGAAAACTGACCTATATAAATGGACAAATATCCTTTCAATTTCAAAATGAAATGTCTGCACCCATAATAGTGAAGCGTCCCACTCCAAGGTTGGGAATGACATTTGGGGATGTCTCCATGTTTTTGAGTTTCTGGGATAAGCATACCTACTGGACAATATGTGCACGAGTGCTCTCTGTGACATGGAATCTTTCTCACTTAGCTGATGATGCAACTATAGCTTTCAATTGTATTATCTGTGACAAAAAGGCATGAAGTCTATTCATTGAGAAGAATAAATTGTGAACTTTGTTTATCTGTGACAAAAAGGTATGAAGTCTATTCATTGACCTATTACAAGAATAAATTGTGAACTTTGTTGTTTTAGACTTTTGATGCAAGGCATAGATACAATCCAGTGATTATAAGGGTGTGCTTTGTGTAATAGGGTGACATGGTTTTGGCAACTACAAGGCGTAAAGATCTCATTAGACGACTCGGTGGTTTCTTAAAAGAGGGATGTACATATTTGTTTCGAAGATTCTCAGTGGGGAATAGAATTAACATAGTCAATAATTCATTCAAAATAACCCTGCAGGAATATTCCTATTTTGAATTAATGCCACAAGAGTTAATTGCTGAATTGAGGATTACATTTCAGCCTCTCTACGGTTTGGGGTCCAAGATTACTAATATTTGCTATTGGAGATGTCTTTGGCCTAATGAAAGGTGTCACACCGTTGGATCAAATAATCTTCGTAGGGGAAACAATAGAGCAGTTTTGCTTTCGATTATTTGATGAGTGGTAAGAAAATTCCATAACTCTCTAGCTTCGATAAGAACTTTACATGCAAAAATTTAGTTTATTTTATCCGCAATGGAATCAGCTATCATGTGATGTTACAACTGCATCATTTCTTTGCTATGAATCAAGATCGACAAAATATTTGGTGCGTTGTGTCGCATGTTTTGTCCATCATTTGGAGGAGAAATTCCAGTTTCTCAAGGACAAAACAAAATTATGCTTCTCCCCAGGATTTTCATGGTTGACTAGCTACGAAGGCCTGATAAAAGTTGCCTTTGATTACAAGGACCTGCAGATAGATCTATTCAGGCGAAATATAAAGTGTCAACGACTTAACACCCAAAGGACCAGAACGAATGCTAGCTCTACTTCAAGAACTTCAGAATGAAACGAACTTGAAGAAGCATCTATTAGTGGCTATAGATTACGTTTTTTTTTTTTTGCCCTTTTCCCTCTTTGTTAAAAACTATTTTCATGTGTGGGTAGAAGATGTTTTGCATGAGAAGGATGAATCTTCACTTTAATGTGCATTTGCTCAAGCAAAGGATCACTGTCTGTCAACTTCATTAAATAACAATTGCAGGAAAGGTCTATCTTTTAGATCCATTCATTTAAAATCCACTGTGTAATATTCTGGATCTTTTTTATTTTTTATTTTTTGTGATAAACACTTTTTTTTAATTCCTTTTTTTGGTCATTTGACGACTGAGACTCGTCGACCTGGGGGATAAGGGAGACAGAAACGTCAATGCAGGGAATTGGACAAGTCCATGGCTAAGAAAATGAACGAAGCATGCCCATAGAATCATTTGTATCAAAATTTTTCTTTCATTTTATATACAATTTTTTTTTTAGATATTTACTCTCTTAGTTTCTCTAGTCCTAAACATCAGAGATGGATTAAAGCTTTAGTTTTATCTTAAATAAGATTTCAATTCAATTTGTGTCTCAAAATTATAATGTTTTTTGCTAAACTATTGTACATATAGCAAAGGACTAAGGGGGTTTCCATTAAGAAATTGCTCTAATGCATATGATTAAATGAGGTATTTTAGAAAAAATCAATGCACATTTCTTTCAAATAACTAACTTAATTAATTTTTTTAATATTTATAAATTAGTTATTTATATTAAGGACGTGAGGTTGTAAATATTTATTAAGCTCATGAAACCACTTTGATATTATTTATAAGGTAGAGAGAAAAAAATTTTCATCCTAGCATGTCATTATATTTTTAACATTAGTTTCCCTTGTTATCCCTTATTAAATGTTTGTGTATATTATTTAACTTTTAAAGTATGTATACTTAATAGATGTAAAGTTGAAGATTTATTAATGAGAAAGGGAGGGACAAAAAGAAAAGAATTATATTACTTCTTTCATTTATTTTTATAAGAAATAACTAACAAAATCACACAGTTCAAAATATTAGTTAAATTTAGTTAAAAATAATAAATATATATGTAATATATATATTCTAATTATACCCTTGCTTATAAAGGGGCACATGAGAGATAATGAGTGAAAATTTATCACAGATAAATGATAAGTAGCATCTATTTTTAAAGAGAGTGAAAACGAAAAAAGCTAATTTAAAATTTTAGATGGAAAAAAATTTATTTTATACTTAAAAGTAAAAGAAATTGTTGCTTATAACAAGAAACATACGGAGTGTATTTTATATATAACTTTCAGCTAATAATTTTATCACAAATTAAAATGTTGAGTGTAAAGAAATTTATTTGCATAATATCCACACAAAGAAGTCGGAAATTTTTTTTTTTTGGGAAAAAAACTCACAAGTCACTTTAATTATTTATCCATATATTTTCTTTTCATTATTGTTTAGTAATTTTCAAGAAACTATTCTTCATATAACTGAAATTTTTTATCCTGAAATTTTGCACGTGAACCCAATTAACTACTAGTTGTCTCAGCAGCAATACCATCTTATACTTTAATAAAGTTTTAGCTCAGATATGATATTGATATATTTATATACGTGTGTATATTTAAATTGTATTAAAAAAAAAACTAAATAGACTTGTCGTCGAAATAAAATATCTTGCTTTCAAGTCTTGTCGGCAATTTGTTTGATCGACCATGTGCGGTTATTCCGCCTGGCGCAAATTCGTTTGATAACTACGTACGTCAATTTGGACTTTTCTCTAAATATCAAGCAATTATTTGTAATTTTAAAATAATTGGTTAAATTAAAAGCATAAATTGTCTCATTCTTAAATATACACTCTTAATTAATTTTATCTCTTTAATTTATAATTTTTTTCAAACCCTATTTATTATTTGTACATATTAAAAGAATTTTACATCAATAGAGTAGTTTTTAAGACAAATTATTAAAAAGAATATTTTAGAAAATTAATATTAGTACACATTTTGCATAAATAATAAATAATTTTTTAATTTTTATAAATTAATTATTTAGCTCATATATATGGAGGACAAAACGACTAATTAAAATGTGAGCATGTGCTTTATGTAGTGGTTAAGGCGACTAAATACCTTACGAATTTGGACGCAATCAATGAATTATCAATCAATTAGTTATATAAAAGAAAAAATGAGCTGACTATCCATATATTGGCAAGAGTACAGCTTTATATCACGTACCGCAATATAGATATGTGGATATTATGTGAAGTTCAATTATATATATGCATTAAAAATCAGTTTCCTTTTTTTGCCAAAAAAAGCCTTAAATTCTAACTTTAATTTGCCTTCTCTCTTTTCTCACTCAGGACTATAAATAACTTATAAATATATTTTTCTTTATTTGCCAACTTGCAGAGTATAGAAAAAATCCCAAAAAAAATTCTTAAAATTTCAAAAAGATATAAATCAGTGACTCTAATTTTAATAATTTCATATCGGCTTCACGTGCATTAAAATGGAACTTAAAAATGTTACGTTTTTTTTTTATCACAGTGCCTCTTTTTTTTTTTGAAAAAAAAAAGCCAACCGAACACTCTTTATATAACCGACGTTAAAACAATTTGCCACAATGGTTATTAATAAAACTGCCGTAGAAAGATCAATTTTCTACGACGGTTTTTTAAAGAACTATCGTGGAAAGTAAAGTTTAAACGGCAGTTTTATTAATAACTACCGTGAAAAGTTAATTTTCTATGACGGTTTTTACAGAACTGTCGTGGAAAATCTTACAACCACTGTGTTTTATTTACATTTCAACATCGATTGTATCCACTTCGCTTCCAAAACCATCATGAAAAACCCTTGATAACCGTTGTTAAAAGCCTTTTTTCTGGTAGTGATCATATTCTTACACTAAGAAAATCTACGCATCATATATATAAAGTATTAATAAAGAGGATAACATGAGGAATAGTGAAGGGAGGGATAATACAAGGGCTGATGCAAAGCAGGGAACGAATTAAAATTTCGACAATATTTAATTGTAAAGGAAAAGAATTAAATTTAAGAAGGTAGTTGTGACTGACTGACGGTTGAAACGAATGAAAAGCAACAGGTGGATATCCGAGAGACGCCAAGGTTGAAGGCACGACTAAGTCAATTTAGATTTTTTTTAATAATATATATGAAGCAATTATTTGTATGATTGGAGTGGATAAAAAGGGAAGAATAAATTACATTACATCTTGTCCTTAATATAAGAGTTAGACAACTAATTTATAAATATTAAAAAATTAATTAAATTAGTTATTTATAATAAATAAATATTAAATTTTTTAAAATATTGTTATTAATCTATATTAGAATATAAATACTTTAACGTGTGTAATTATCATAGAGACTATTTTTTTAAAAAATAAATAAATATAAAAGGTAAAGTAGATTAAAGTCTTATATTTAGAATCAAACTGAAATATAAAAAAATAAATTAGATTCCGTTGTGACATGTGAGCATACTAAAGTGATATGTCAATATTATATGATGATGACGATGCAGACCAATGTTCATGGGAAGACTCGCCGATGATGGATATGGATAAGCCGGGAGTAAAATGTCCTCCTGGTTCTGTCATAATGCTCATTGCCGTTCCAGCATCAAACCCTATTCTAAAAGCTCCATGTGGTCTTAATTCCGGTCTTTTTTCAAATAAGTTGCCGTCTTGTTTCTGATGTCACCCCATCATATGATCCAATTGACTAATTGAGAGAGATTAAGAAAATTATTAAATTACTTTAAAATATTTATATTTATAGTTTTTTTTCAATTAATTCGTCTCATTTATAACAACAACAATAACAAAACCTTATTCTACTAGGTGGGGTCAGCTATATGGATCGCTCCATGCCATGGAGCCTTATCCAAAGCCAAATATTTGGATAGATTGTTAATTGAAAGATCTCTCTCCATAACTTTATTAAGTGTTGTCTTTGGCCTTCCTCTACTCTTTTTTAGAGGACTCCATACTGTTTGCGCAACTCTTCTTACCAGCACATCCCAAGGCCTTCTATGCACGTGACCAAACCATCTCAATCGGTTTTCTATCATTTTCTCATCAATAGCAGCCACTCCAACTTTTTCTCTTATATGTTTATTACGGATATTGTCTTTTCTTGTATGACCACACATCCATCTCAACATGCTCATCTCAGCAACTGCCACTTTATGTTCATGATGTTGTCCCTTTAAAGCAATTTGTCTCACTTATAAATTGATATATGACCTAATAATACACATAAATGGGTTAGAAAGATCATACAATATATGCTATAATTAAATAATTTTGTAACTTCTTTAATCTCCTCAAATTAGTCAACTAGGTTTTATATTAAGAATTGGAGGCAGTACCTTTCTAGAGCTGCCTAAATAAGTCATACATATGTGTTTGCAGCTTTTAATGATTATTTTTGTTATGAAGAATAATGTCTTACTACCTTGATTTCATGGGAAGTCCAGGTAAAGATTGCTCATGAATTCTATATAATTTTGAGTGTACGTGAGACATATATAATTCTTAAGTTTATGTGCTGGTGTTGTACTTGAAATAAAGAACAGGCCTCCTAGCTTCTTTATTAATTAATTAATTAATCAATCAATACAGTTACTTCTCTGCGGGTAATTTTTCTTTTGTTTTGGCAAAGACGATGAAAGGTGGTAGTGGAGATCTGCGGGGGAATTGAAGAGAGGTAGGGCCAGGCGGGATATTTCTTAGTCTTCTTGATGCAGATTTCATTAATTAATTTTTTTTTGTTAGTTATTTATTTTGTTAACTACCCACTAACCCATTTATTGATTTTGCATTTTAATTATTTTATTTAAAATTAGGTTATAAATACCCTAGGTTTCTATCGTGTAAGGAGACTTGGCTTTTGACGCATCAGATAGTTTTTTTCCATTCCCGTTCTCTTCTTTGCTCTTCCTTTCTCTTTAATATTCTTCTCTGATCTCCTTCTCTTCTCCCTTTTCTTTTCTGTTTTACATCACTTCTTTTTCTGAGAAAGAGGTTAAGGGTGAGGAAGAAGACAAGGCAAAGGATTGAATAATTGATAATGGAATTGTGGACCTATTTTTGCTTCATACTTTGATAATTCATGTGCTTTTCTTTAAAGGGACATGTGGGACAGATGGATTTTATTATATTTTGTTTTCTCTTGTCTAAAGTCAACTGTGCTGAGTCATATAAGATCACTTCAAAATATAACTTTCTCCATTAGAATAACTTCTTGTATTATTTTAAAATATTTAATTATTATTAAAATATATAAAATATTTAATAAGACTAAAATAACAACAGACGAGTGTATATTGATATTGGCAATTTCTTAAAAATATACTTATATTTTGGTCTTATCCTTTGCCAATATAATTTAGTCTTTATTTATAAGTCAACTTTTAGAAATCTTTCATGGTTTTTTTGATAAGCCACATGGGAACTGACCAAGGGGTTATAATTTGAAATTTTTAACTAATAATTTTTAAATAAAATATGCAAAGGGAGATATTTTGAAGTGTGCTGATATGCTTGGACGAGAAGCCCACATGGGAACTGATCAAGGGGTTCTAATCTACTAACCCAGACTTGTCAAGCAGAGGTGCTTATAGATCAGAAGAGGAGGATGGAGGAGAATCTTACTCCTCATAACTGATTTATTTTGACGTTTCTCAGGCTTCAGCTTGCCTGTTAGTAGTAATTGAAAAAAAAAAAGGGGGTAAAGATATAATAATTTTAACCCTGATCTTATTTCTCATGTGTAATTTTAAAGATATTTTGGGATTTTCTCACAATTTCTTTGCTTTTGATTTTTATTTTTCGGTAGAGTAGAGACTATAAATAAGTGATAGAGCAGCGAAGTGTGAGCATACAAAATTACTGGAGTGCATTGTGCCCTCTCTTTCACTCTCTACAATCTCACAATGAAGAAGGCTATTCTCATTGCTTTTATTATTCTGGTTTCCGTATTTCTCTGCCTTCCCTCTTCCACTCATGCTCGAGCATTATCAGGTAACAACGTAACTTCTTCCTTTAAATTTGCAGCTTCTTATCCTTTTCCCAATCTCATTTACTGTGACTCTCTTGTATTGCCTTGATTAAGATTTATTTTGCCAAGATACACATATGATATGATGATAATATGCAGAAAGGGTAGAGTCAGTTAGTGGGGGAGCACCAATAAGAAATAAGCCAGCAGTTCCATGTTCAGGTGTAAGATATTTCTTGCATACCAAAGGCGAAGCCTCCGAGCCCTCCATGCTCAGTCTATGTCCGAGGCTGTTCACCACCTGGGAATTAGATATAATAACAATAAGTAATTAGATATGATGATAATTATGTTTCTTATATTTTCTAGCTAGCAGGGAACGTATGTAATAATTGTATTTAAAACTTTTAGGTACTGTTTAATTTCTGGGTTGTGTGTATATGTTTGTTGCAGCTTTTGATTTCACTTGTCTCTTTTGAAGAATAACATCTCTATTCCCGACTTGGCTTTCTCTGCAGGAAGTACAGTTGTATTTCGCTTACAGTCCGTTTGGTTCTCTGAATCGGAGAACATGGAATGATTACGAGAATTTGTTTGGTATATAATTAAGAAAAGATGATGCACAGGCATATTAGTTGAATTACAGCCAACATGGGAATAGATAAGAATAATAAACGAAGAGACAAAATCATCCGATCAATATATATATATATATATATAATATGAATGTTTTTTTGCCAAAATATGCAATAACTCTGTTCATATAAATAATAAATTAATTGACAAAATTAATCTAACCATATATGCAATGAAAAAGTGAACTTTTTATCAATTGAAATTGTGTTTATACATATAATATAATAACAAGTATAATGGAATTAAGGGATAATGAAATTTTTATTAATTAAAATTGCGTCTAAACTTTAAATGTGTGTATTAATAATCAGTTTAATTTCTATATAAACGGAAGCTTTTTTTTTTTTTAACCAGCATATATAAACCGAAGCTAAGCCAATAAATGACCGATAGGTTTATGAATCTTTCACCAAAGGCACTTTGATCAATTTAAAAAGGGAAAATTTTCAGTTAGTCCCTTCTAAATAAATTTGTTTTCCAACAACCCCCATAACATTCTAAAACTTCATTGCACTTTCTTTGACCAAAATGAAATTAAATGTTATGGATGAAAAGACAATTATGCCCTTATATTATTTCGGAAAAAAAAAATCAATCACCACCAAAGCTCTGGTGGCCAGCTAGCTGACTCCAACTTCCAGCACCGAGGCCGATTGCCAGAGCTCTAGTGACTGGAAATTTTTTTTCAAATAAGGTCATTAGATTATAACCACCAAGCCATTCATTCATTTAACCCTGTAATGCAAAGGAAATATATAGATTTTTATATATATGACAAAAACAAATTTAAGTATCCCAGTAAAATAAGATGATTTACAATACAAATTAGGTAATTTACAAAAAGCATATAGGAATTCACAACTCTATTTGAGGTTTTATGAAAAGAAAATTAAATGCCAAGGATTGAATGAACCACTGGAATAAGGCTTTACAATATAAATTAGGCAAGTTACAAAGGGTATGTGGCAATTCATGAATCCATTTAAGGATTGCATGAACATCTGAAATAAGAAAACTTATAAGACAAATTACGCAATTTATAAGAACTATATAAGAATACACAACTCCATTTGAGGTTCTATAGAGAGAAAAATTAAATGTCAATGATTGGATGAACAACTCAAATAAGATGATTTACAACACAAATTAAACTATTTAGAAAGATTTAAGAGAGATGCTGGTAAATGAAAAGACTCCCACAACTTGGCCAATATTTGATTGTAAATGAAAGGAATTCAGGAATGGTGGGTGTGACTGTTGAAAATGATAGAAGGCAGTGAGTGCATGGGAGGGGCCAATGTTGAAGATAAGGTACGACCAAGTCAAGTCAGATTTTTACTTTTAAGTAAAATATTCTGACCACTCTTCTGTTTTGCTTTAATTACACAGATCTTCCATCTATTTTGATAACATATATTTTAGTCCAAACCATTAATATCATTAAGGAATATTCTAATAAGATTCTTTACGTACATTTTTTAATTAAAAAAATATTAGAATAAACCTTGTTTCCTACTTTACCCCTCATTATATTAAATATATGGTTTATCTTTTAATATTAATATTTATTAATAATCTATTTAATATTTTTACTAAATTTAACAAATTAAGACATAACTTTATAATTTTATTGAAAATAAATATATACGATTACAAGACACTTTTTACTAATATATATTTAAAAAATTACATCACAAGTAAGTTTAAATAAATAAACAAGATTTATTGTAAAATAAAAATCTGTATTTATAAAATTAATAAAATTTATAATATGGTAATCAATTCAATAGTATAACAAAAAATATTAAAATATTTATTAAAATTATTTTTTAATTTTAAATATAGATGTATGATATGTCACTAAATGATAATTATTAGTAATTAAGAAGGGATAATTTGGTCAAAATAATGGATCAAATCCTATGATTTAACGGTTAACTAACGGTGGATAGGAGTTGAATCTCAAAAGTAGAAAAGAAGTTTGTGCAATAGATATTTTGATTTTAAAGAAGGTCCATATAAGTTTTTAAAATAAAAATGAGGTCTTTGTAATTTAGGTTAAATAGAGGGGAGTTGATGTATTTTACTTTTACTATATATATATAAATAATATATATATTATTTTTACTTTTTAATATAAATATATATAAAGCAATAATTTGTACGATACTATGATCGGATTAAAATGAAAGAAGAAATTGCTTGGATCGCAAATTAGCCAGCGAATGACGTTTAAAACAACGGTTTAATAACAATTAGGTCCCCAAAAAGTGTTTTTAAAAATAAGATACAGATATCTATTTAGTTAATTGTCAGAGCTAAGAAATAGGCAGGCCTGGCCCATATATATGGGATCAGGTCCAGAAGCCATGGTGCCGCAAATATAACCATTTTCTGATACCCAATCTTTATTATTGATCTGGCACTGGCTCCGAGATGCTTTTCTTAATTTATTTTTATTTTTTAAAAAAAACTAAGTTTCACATTAAAATGTTCTGAAGTTTAAAACGAGTTATACAAATCCAAGGTTTTAAGTATAATCACATATTCTAATAAAATCTAAATTTTAGTCCGGAAATATAAATATTCCTTAGTTCTCATCCTGGTTATTCAAATAATAATTTAATTTAGCCCTAGTGAGTAGCAACTAGTTACAAGGAATTAGGATGTCGCAAGGGGTGATGCAAGCTAGGGGATAAATTAAGATTTGGACAACATTTTTTATTGTAAATGAAACGAATCAAATTTAGGAAGTGTGGTTGTGACTGTGCAAAAGGATAAAAGCAATCGGTGGGTGGGAGAAACCAATATGTTGAAGAGCATATAATACAAATCAATTATACTTATTTGTACCAGCTGAAAGCCCTTTATTATTTGTTTCTCTGGCCAAAAAAAAAAAACAGAAAGCCCTTTATTTCAATTGTGCTCCTCTCTCGTAGGCCTCTATAAATAGAGGGGAAGGTTAAGTGTAGTGCAAGCATATACAAAAGCCAAATTAAAGGAGTTATATGCGTGTGCGTGGCTGTAAATATGAAGAAGGCTATTCTAGTTTCTTTTCTCATCTGGGTTTCTACATTATTTCTCTTCCTTTCCTCTTCCACTCAAGCACGTCTATTACTTGGTAACAACTTCAACTTGATTTGTTTTGCTTCTTTATGTTTTTCCCCTATCTCATTTACTATATGTGACTAAATTGCCTCAATTATGAAATTATTGTACTCCTCCTGTCCTAAATATAGAAGCTAATTAGAGAGTTGATTTAATAATAATGTAAGAGCTTAATCAATTTCATCTCTCATATTTATGATTTTTTTAAGTTGATTTATCTTACTTATGAATTGACATGTCATCTAATATTTTATGAGATCAGTATTTTAAGGAAATCAAGTCACATTTGTTAGAATTAATTTATTTAACTCTCTTAATTTATCTAAAGTAGTTAAAAAGTTTTTGCATTAAAGATAAGATAAGTATTAATTAATTATTGGGTTAATACAACTTTTAGCTTTTAAAAATTTGACTTTATTTTATTTTTGGTCCCTCAAATTTAGAACTAATAACTTTTGTACCTGAAATTTACTGCACCTATAAATATTAGCCCCTATAAGTTTAACAGTGTGAGTAAGATGAGTTGGCATTCTTGTTGCACAGTGTAAGTAAGATGAGTTGGTATTCTTGTAGCTTATATGGCAAAAAGATTGATAAGAAATGTTGCTGCTCTCCTTTTGCTTTGCGTTTCGAAGCCTTTTCTTTTGTTTTCCCATATATCCACATAAACTACAAGTGTCAGCTCATCTTACCCAATCATCACCACATCATCAAAATTAATGATGTTTGTGCCAAATCAGCAATATTTAACACAATTTAAACTCACTTGGATTAACATTTACGAACGGAGTAAATTTTAAGAACCAAAACTAATTTCAAATTTTAAGGACTAAAATAAAAATGATATCAAATTTCATGAATTAAAAATTGTATTAATAACCTTTGATTATTTTCGTTGTGACATGTGAACATATTATTAAAAATTGATATGTGTATGTAAATATTATATATATGATGACAATGCAGAAAGGGCATGGCTAACCTCGCTAGCGACGTATAGGAATAGGTCTGTTGAAAAATGTCCTCCTGGTTTTCGTAATCCTCAGTGCCTTGTTCCATCAATCCCAATTCCAAAAGCTCCGTGCGATTACTATAGCCGTGATTGTACGAAGAAGGAAAAGAAATATGTGAATGATACATATATTAGTAGTAGTAGTATAATACTCCTCTGGTTTTAAATATAAGACTAATTTTGTAATGTAATACTCCTCTAATTTTAAATATAAGACCCACTTTGTAGTTTTAGGAGCATTATAATTAAATAAATTGCTGTCCTGTTTCTGTGCCAAGTGTGTTTACGGGTGCCCTTGTGACAGCTTTTCATTATCATTTCACTTTTAAAGAATAATGTCTTCCCGCCTAGATTTCATGGGAAGTCGAGGTTAACGTTGCCCATGAATTCCATGCACTTGTAAGTGTGAAAAATACTATCTCTTCAATTATAAGATTCCATTTATATTTTACAAATAAAGTCTTATAATTAAGACCGAAAGTAGTATATAATAACCTTAAGTATATGCAGAAATGACAGGGACAGTAGCCTCTCCAACCACGGATAAGAAATATATGAATGATACGTCTAAAGTATATGCAGATAATAATATAAATATAGTCCTTTTGCTTGGAAGGACCATTATTAAATAAATTGCTGTCTTCTTTCTAATATCTTCTATAGCTTCCTATTAATTTATGGGAGAATTATTTTAAGATCCTAAAGAAGAAATTTAGTCATCTGAAACTCTAACAATTATTTCAGGAACATATAATGACAAGTTTTAATATAGAAAATAATGACAGGTTTTTGTTATTAACTTATCCTTAGAATTTTTTGGTAACTAAATCGCCTTCTCGATATCTCATAGTAATAATTCTCTCTTAATTTTTCATTAGAAACAGTACTGTTTCTGTTTTTTGTGTCATGTGTATGTGTAGCTTGTTGCAGCTTTTGATTATCATTTCACTTTTCAAGATCAATAATAATGTCTTCCTGCGGAGATTTCATTGTCACGGAAGCCGATGTAAAGGTTGCTCATGAATTCCATGTGATTTTGAGTGTGAGAAATATATAATTAATTAGTTAATTCAGAGAGTTACTTCTCTGCTTTAAGTTTTTGGGATATTCAAATGGAGAAATAAAAAAAAAAGGGGGGGGGAGCAAGTGAGGGAATTTAAGTCCAATTAATATCATGGAACATGAGTTTGAATATTAGGATTCTAATATGTAAGAAATTTCCTGACAAAATGATTTTGATGAGAATTTCTCAGGGATGAGTGATCCAATTCCGTGACCTCAAAATCTGTGAGACGAATTAAGTGCAATTTTTTCATGGGAAAAACGTTTTTTATCCGTATTTTAACTTCTTTTAGTCACTAGCTCAAGTTCTTTTATTAATTTGATGAGCATGAAGTGCTCATTGCAGTTTGGACCATCAAGATTAATTTTGGATGGTCCAAATTGAATTTAAATTTTTGATAATACTAGATTAGTAGATAATAATATATTTTTGTAAAAATTCTTTATTTAGAGTTTAGTAATTTTAAATTTCTTTTTATATGAGATTCTTCTTTTTTAAAAAAGTAAATTTATCACTAAAAAAATTTTATATTAAAAATTTTAAATCTAAACCTTTATATTAAATTTTGAATGGTTTAGATTGCATCATTAGGGATGAGCACACCGTGCTCATCGCTATGATGAACACTAAATGAGGATAGAAGTCATTTTAGTATTGTTGTCTTTATCTCACGCCACCGGAAGAAAAAAAATCACAGAAGTTTAAAAAAACGGATTTACGAGAGAATTTGAGATGAACTTCGGCCGAATTTGGGCATTTGCTACTGACTTAGTGCAGACACGTCCGGTCACAATTTTTTTTTTTTAATGATGAAATTTCATGTGCTTTTCATTACAAATTTGTTTAAGAAACTATGAGGGATATGCAACGGTTATTTATTATCTGTCACAAGTATGAGCCATTGAAGTTAACTT